>NC_029785.2:117427705-117501246 GCF_000816755.2 Arachis ipaensis | reverse complement strand
CAAAATATCAATGAAACATAGCTCCAATCAGATGAGTGGGACTTGTAGCTTTTTGCCTCTTGAATAGTTTTGGCATCTCACTTTATCCATTGAAGTTCAGAATGATTGGTATTTATAGGAACTCAGAATTCAGATAGTGTTATTGATTCTCCTAGTTCAGTATGTTGATTCTTGAACACAGCTACTTTATGAGTCTTGGCCGTGGCCCTAAACACTTTGTTTTCCAGTATTACCACCGGATACATAAATGCCGCAGACACATAATTAGGTGAACCTTTTCAGATTGTGACTCAGCTTTGCTAAAGTCTCCAATTAGAGGTGTCCAGGGTTCTTAAGCACACTCTTCTTTTGCTTTGGACCTTGACTTTAACCGCTCAGTCTCAAGTTTTTACTTGACACCTTCACGCCACAAGCATATGGTTAGGGACAGCTTGGTTTAGCCGCTTAGGCCAGGATTTTATTCCTTTAGGCCCTCCTATCCACTGATGCTCAAAGCCTTGGGATCCTTTTTATTTACCCTTGCCTTTTGGTTTTAAGGGTTATTGGCTTTTTGCTCTTGCCTTTTGGTTTTAAGAGCTTTTGGCTTTTTCTGCTTTCTTTTTTTCTTTTTCTTTCTCTCTTTTTTTTTCGCTATTTTTTCTGCAAGCTTTGTATTCACTGCTTTTTCTTGCTTTAAGAATCATTTTTATGATTTTTCAAATTATCAAATAACATGTCTCCTTGTCATCATTCTTTCAAGAGCCAACATATTTAACATTCTTAAACAACAACTTCAAAAGACATATGCACTGTTCAAGCATTCAGTCAGAAAACAAAAAGTATTGTCACCACATCAATATAATTAAACTAAGTTCAAGGATAAATTTGAAACTCATGTAATTCTTGTTCTTTTGAATTAAAAACATTTTTCATTTAAGAGAGGTGGTGGATTCATATTCACTACTTTAAGGCATAGACACTTAGACACTAATGATCATGTAATAAAGACACAAACATAGATAAACATTTAACATAAGAAAATGAAAAACAGAGAATGTAAGAACAAGGAATGAGTCCACCTTAGTGATGGTGGCGTTTCCTTCTTGAGGAACCAATGATGTCCTTGAGCTCTTCTATGTCTCTTCCTTGTCTTTGTTGCTCCTCCCTCATTGCTCTTTGATCTTCTCTTATTTCATGAAGGATGATGGAGTGCTCTTGATGTTCCACCCTTAATTGTCCTATGTTGGAACTTAATTCTCCTAGGGAGGTGTTGATTTGCTCCCAAAAGTTCTGTGGATGAAAGTGCATCCCTTGAGGCATCTCAGGGATTTCTTGGTGATGAGCTTCTTCATGTGTCTCTTGAGATCCATGAATAGGCTCTCTTTCTTGTTCCATCCTTTTCTTAGTGATGAGCTTTTTCTCATCAATGAGGATGTCTCCTTCTATGTCAATCCTAGCCGAATTGCATAGGTGGCAAATGAGGTGAGGGAAGGCTAACCTTGCCATATTGGAGGACTTATCAGCCACCTTGTAGAGTTCTTGAGGTATAATCTCATGAACCTTCACCTCTTCTCCAATCATGATGCTATGGATCATGATGGCCCGGTCTATAGTAACTTCAGACCGGTTGCTAGTGGGAATGATTTAGCGTTGAATGAACTCCAACCATCCTCTAGCTACAGGCTTAAGGTCCAGTCTTCTTAGTTGAACCGGTTTGCCTTTTGAGTCAATCTTCCATTGAGCTCCTTCCATACATATGTCCATGAGGACTTGGTCCAACCTTTGATCAAAGTTGACTCTCCTTGTGTAGGGGCGTGCGTTCTCTTCCATCATTGGCAAGTTGAATGCCAACCTCACATTTTCTGGACTAAAATTAAGTATTTCCCCCAAACCATGGTGAGATAATTCTTTGGGTTCGGGTTCTTACTTTGATCATGGTTCCTAGTGATCCATGCATTAGCATAGAACTCTTGAACCATTAGAATTCCAACTTGTTGGATGGGGTTTGTTAGAACTTCCCAACCTCTTCTTTGGATCTCATGTCGGATCTCCGAATACTCATTTTTCTTGAGTTTGAAAGGGACCTCGGGGATCACCTTCTTCTTGGCCACAACATCATAGAAGTGGTTTTGATGGGCTTTGGAGATGAATCTTTCCATCTCCTATGACTCGAAGGTGGAAGCTTTTGTCTTTCCTTTCCCTTTTCTAGAGGATTCTCCGGTCTTAGGTGCCATCAATGGTAATGGAAAAACAAAAAGCTTTATGCTTTTACCACACCAAACTTAGAATATTGCTCGCCCTCGAGCAAGAGAAGAAAGAAAAGAAGAAGAAGAAATGGAAGAGAGGGAGAGAGGGTTGTGTTTCGGTCAAGAAGGGGATGAGAGGGTTTTGTTGAGTGAAAATAAAGAAGAATGGAGGGGTTTATATAGTGGAGGGAGAGGGGTTAGGGTTCGGCCATATGGGGTGGGTTTGGGTGGGAAAGTGATTTTGAATTTTGAAGGTAGGTGGGGTTTATGAGGTAGGTTTATGGGGAAGAGTAGATGGATGTGAGTAGTGGTAGGTGGTAATAGGGAAGAGAGATTGAGGTGATTGGTGAAGGGTTTTGGGGAAGGGTGTTTATTGAAAAGAGAGGATGAATGAGAAGAGGGAAGAGTATGAGTGGAGGTAGGTGGGGATCCTGTAGGGTCCACAGATGCTGAGATGATCCTGTGGGGTCCACAGATCCTGAGGTGTCAAGGAATTGTATCCCTGCACCAATTAGGCATGTAAAATGCCCTTGCATGCAATTTTGGCGTTTAAACGCCGAGTTGATGCTTGTTCTGGGCATTCAACGCCCAGATGCAGCATGTTTCTGGCGTTGAACGCCAGTTCTATGCTTGTTTCTGGCGTTCAGCGCCAGCTTTCCTCAGTGTGCATTTCTGGCGTCTGAACGCCAGGATGCTGCTTGTTTCTGGCGTTCAACGCCAGATGCTCCTTACTGGCGTTTAAACGCCAGTAAGTCTTTCCTCCAGGGTGTGATTTTTCTTCTGCTGTTTTTGATTCTGTTTTTAATTTTTTGATTTATTTTGTGACTCCACATGATCATGAACCTAAGAAAACATGAAAGAACAATAAAAATAAAAATAAAATTAGATAAATAAAAATTGGGTTGCCTCCCAACAAGCGCTTCTTTAATGTCAATAGCTTGACAGTGGGCTCTCATGGAGCCACACAGGTGATCAGGTCAATTTTATAGACTCCCAACACCAAACTTAGAGTTTAATTGTGGGGGCTCTGTATGACTTTGTTTTGAGAGAAGCTTACTGTGCCTCTTTTCCATGTTTACAGAAGGATGACCTTGAGTTTTAAACACAAGGGAGTCCTCATTCACTTGAAGGACTAGTTCACCTCTGTCAACATCAATCACAGCTCTTGCTGTGGCTAGGAAGGGTCTTCCAAGGATGATGGATTCATCCTCATCCTTCCCAGTATCTAGGATTATGAAATCAGCAGGGATGTAAAGGCCTTCAACCTTTACTAACACGTCCTCTACTTGTCCATAAGCCTCTTTTCTTGAGTTGTCTACCATCTCTAATGAGATTCTGGCAGCTTGCACCTCAAAGATTCCCAGTTTCTCCATTACAGAGAGTGGCATGAGGTTTATCCCTGACCCAAGGTCACATAGAGCCTTCTCAAAGGTCATGGTGCCTATGGTACAAGGTATTAGGAACTTTCCAGGATCCTATTTCTTTTGAGGCAATCTCAGTTGATCCAATGCATTTAGTTCATTGGTGAACAGGGGAGGTTCATCTCCCCAAGTCTCACTACCAAATAAATTGGCATTCAGCTTCATGATTGCACCAAGGAACTTGGCAACTTGCTCTTCAGTAACATCCTCATTCTCTTCAGAAGAGGAATACTCATCAGAGCTCATGAATGACATAAGGAGGTTCAATGGAATCTCTATGGTCTCCAGATGAGTCTCAGATTCCTTTGGTTCCTCAGAGGGAAACTCCTTATTGATCACTGGACATCCCAGGAGGTTTTTCTCACTGGGATTCATGTCCTCCTCCTCTCTTGTGGGTTCGGCCATGATGGTCAATTCAATGACCTTGCACTCTCCTTTTGGATTTTCTTCTGTATTGCTTGGTAGAGTACTAGGAGGGATTTCAATGATCCTTTTACTCAGCTGGCCCACTTCTGCTTCCAGATTTCTGATGGAAGATCTTGTTTCATTCATGAAAATCACAGTGGCCTTCGATAGATCAGAGACTAAATTTGCTAAGCTAGATGGATTCTGCTCATAATTCTCTGTCTGTTGCTGAGTGGATGATGGAAAAGGTTTACTATTGTTAAACATGTTTCTTCCACCATTATTAAAGCCTTGTTGAGGCTTTTGATCCTTCCATGAGAGATTTGGATGATTTCTCCATGAGGGATTATAGGTGTTTCCATAGGGTTCACCTATGTAATTCACCTCTGCTATTGCAGGGTTCTCAGGATCATAAGCTTCTTCTTTAGAAGATGCCTCTTGAGTATTGTTGGATGCAGCTTGCATTCCATTCAGACTCTGAGAAATCATATTGACTTGCTGAGTCAATATTTTGTTCTGAGCCAATATGGCATTTAGAGTATCAATTTCAAGAACTCCCTTCTTCTGAGGTGTCCCATTACTCACAGGAATCCTCTCAGAAGTGTACATGAACTGGTTATTAGCAACCATGTCAATAAGTTCTTGAGCTTCTGCAGGCGTTTTCTTTAGGTGAATGGATCCACCTGCAGAAGTATCCAATGACATTTTAGCTAATTCAGACAGACCATCATAGAATATATCCAGGATGGTCCATTCTGAAAGCATATCAGAAGGACACTTTTTGGTCAGTTCCTTGTATCTCTCCCAAGCTTCATAGAGGGATTCACCTTCTTTCTGTCTGAAGGTTTGAACATCCACTTTAAGCTTACTCAGCTTTTGAGGAGGGAAGAACTTGGCTAAGAAAGCATTGACCAGCTTATCCCAAGAGTTCAGGCTATCTTTAGGTTGAGAATCCAACCATATTCTAGCTCTGTCTCTCACAGCAATAGGGAAAAGCATAAGCCTGTAGACTTCAGGATCTACTCCATTAGTCTTAACAGTATCACAGATCTGCAAAAATTCAGTTAAGAACTCAAAGGGATCTTCCGATGGAAGTCCATGAAACTTGCAGTTTTGTTGCATCAGAGAAACTAATTGAGGTTTAAGCTCAAAATTGTTTGCTCCAATGGTAGGGATGGAGATGCTTCTTCCATGTAAATTGGAGTTAGGTGCAGTAAAGTCACCAAGAATCCTCCTTGCATTATTATTATTTTCGGCTGCCATATCCTCTTCTTGTTTGAAAATTCCTTTAAGGTTGTCTCTGGATTGTTGTATTTTAGCTTCTTTGAGTTAAATTGGATTCCTGTAATGTTGTCTTTTATTGTTTGAAAATTCCTTTTTAGAGTCCTTTCAGGTTCAGGATCTGCTTCAAAAAGAATGTTCTTGTCCTTGCTCTTGCTCATATGAAAAAGAAGGGAACAGAAAAATAATAATAGGGATCCTTTTTACCACAGTATAGAGGTTCCCTTATGTGAGTAGAAGAAAAGAAGATTAAGAATGAAGAAGAGAAGAATTCGAACTCAGAGGAGAAGAAGGGGTTCCAATTTTGGGTGAGGAGAAGTGTTAGTAGATGAGTAAATAAATAAAAGAAGATGAGAGGTGAGAGGATTTTCGAAAATTAAAAATTTTAAAGTTAAATTTCGAAAATAGTTTTTGAAAAAGGGTTAATGATTTTCAAAAATTAAGAATGAAATAAAATTAAAATTAAAAATTGAAAACAATTTAAAAAGAATTTTTGAAAAAGAGGGAGGTATTTTCGAAAATTAGAGAGGGATAGTTAGTTAGGTAGTTTTGAAAGAGATAAGAAACAAACAAAAAGGTTAATTAGTTAGTTGAAACAAATTTTGAAAATCAATTTTTAAAAGATAAGAAGATAAGAAGTTAGAAAAGATATTTGAAAAAGATAGGATAAAAAGATATTTTTGAAAAGATATGATTGAAATTAGTTTTGAAAAAAAATCAAAATTAATGACTTGACTCACAAGTAATCACAAGATATGATTCTAGAACTTAAAGTTTGAATCTTTCCTAACAAGTAAGTAACAAACTTGAAATTTTTGAATCAAAACATTAATTTTTGATGATATTTTCGAAAATTATGAAGTAAAATTAAGAAAAAGATTTTTGAAAAATATTTTTAAAATTTTCGAAAATAAATAAAAAAATGAAAAAGATTTGATTTTTGAAAAAGATTTTGAAAAAGATAAGATTTTTAAATTGAAAATTTGATTTGACTCATAAGAAACAACTAAATTTTAAAAATTTTTGAAAAAGTCAATTCAAATTTTCGAAATTTATGAGTGAAATAAGGGAAAGATATTTTTTTTATTTTTGAATTTTTAATGATGAGAGAGAAAAACATGAAAATGATGCAATGCATGAAGATTTTGGATCTAAATATGTGATGCATGCAAGAACACTATGAATGTCAAGATGAACACCAAGAACACTATAAATGTCAAGATGAACATCAAGAACTTATTTTTGAAAAAATTTTCAAGAAAAGAAAACATGCAAGACACCAAACTTAGAAATTTTTCATGTATAGACACTATGAATGCAAGAATGCATATGAAAAATAAGAAAAGACACAAAACAAGAAAATATGAAAATCAAACAAGAAGACTGGCCAAGAACAACTTGAAGATCATGAAGAACACTATGAATGCATGAATCTTCGAAAAATGCATAAAATTTTTTTGAAAAAAAGAATGCAATTGACACCAAACTTAAAAATTGACTCAAGACTCAAACAAGAAACACAAAATATTTTTTATTTTTATGATTTTATAAATTTTTTTTGTATTTTTCAAAAATTATTTGAAAAAGAAAAATAAGGATTTCAAAATTTTTAATATGAATTTCAGGAATCTTGTACTCTTAGTCTAAATCTCCAATCCAAGGGTTGGACATGGCTTAATAGCCAACCAGCTTTAGCATTCAAATCAGACATACAACAACTGATACTTCAAATTAACTTGCCTCTATGCTGATGGTTTGGAAGCCTCAGTCCAAAAGAATTTGGACATGGCTTTATAGCCAGCCAGGCTTCAATATTTTTCATGAAACACTAGAATTCATTCTTAAAAATTCTGAAAAAAATATAAAATATTTTTTTTCGAAAATTAATTTGGAAAAACGAAAAAAAAGGAAATATTTTTGAAAAATTTTTGAAAACTTTTTGAAAACAAAATAAGAAGAAAATTACCTAATCTGAGCAATAGGATGAACCGTCAGTTGTCCAAACTCGAACAATCCCCGGCAACGGCGCCAAAAACTTGGTGCTCGAAATTGTGATTCATACTTAAATTGTTGTTCAAAATTGATTCCCTGGTAATGGCTCCAAAAACGTAAGCACAATACCATGGCCCAAACATAACTTCACAACTTCGCGCAACTAACCAGCAAGTGCACTGAGTCGTCCAAGTAATAAAACCTTACGTGAGTAAGGGTCGATCCCACGGAGATTGTTGGTATGAAGCAAGCTATGGTCATCTTGCAAATCTCAGTCAGGCAGATAATAATTGAGTATGAAGTTTTCGAAAATAATCAGTGATGAAAAAGCTTCAAATTGAGGAGGTAAAATCCACTCGTATTTCTCTTCAACTTGCTAATCTTTCTATTAAATTTTCTGTGGGTGTTGTTGAGGATTTACTTATGAAAGTAGGACTATTTATTTTCCCTGCTGATTTTGTTATATTGGATTTGGAAGAGGATGCAAAGTCCTCTATTATTCTTGGTAGACCCTTTTTAGCTACAGGTAGAGCTTTGCTTGAAGTACAAAAGGGTGAATTAACCCTGAGGGTCAATGAAGAACATGTGGTCCTTAATGTATTTGAAGCACTTAAACACCCTAATGATTGTGAAGGGTGTATGAGAGTTGATGTTGTTGAACCACTTGTTTAAGAGATACTGGAAGCTGAGGTACTTGATGATGTTCTGGATCCTATTTCTGAGTATGAATTAGTGGAAATTGATGATTCACCACCCCAGAAAACAATGGTGAACACGCCTAAAAGGGAGGAAGAAGTCCCCAAGCTTGAGCTCAAACCCTTGCCTCCTTCTCTGAAATATATGTTCTTGGGTAAAAATGAGTCATATCCAGTGATTATTAGCTCTTCCTTGAAGCCTGGAGAGGAAGAGGCACTTATTACAGTGCTCAGAAGCCATAAAACAGCTCTTGGGTGGACCATTGGTAATTTAAAGGGGATTAGTCCAACCAAGTGTATGCACAAAATCCTTCTTGAAGATGATGCTAAACCAGTTGTGCAACCACAAAGGAGACTCAATCCAACTATGAAAGAGGTGGTCCAAAAAGAGGTAATGAAACTTTGGGAAGCCGGCATTATTTACCCTATTTCTGACAGCCCTTGGGTAAGTCCTGTGCAGGTAGTTCCCAAGAAAGGAGGGATACCAGTGATCAAGAATGAAAAGAATGAGCTAATTCCTACAAGAACTGTCACAGGATGGAGAATGTGCATAGACTACAGGAGGCTCAACACTGCTACAAGGAAGGATCACTTCCCCCTGCCTTTCATTGATCAAATGCTTGAGAGGTTAGCTGGTCATGCTTTTTATTATTTTCTAGATGGATATTCTGGATATAATCAAATTGCAGTGGACCCTCAAGATCAAGAGAAGACAGCATTCACATGTCCTTTTGGAGAATTTGCTTACAGAATGCCATTTGGATTTTGTAATGCTCCAGCAACTTTTCAGAGGTGTATGCTTTCCATTTTTCTGATATGGTTGAAAAGTTCATTGAGGTATTTATGGATGATTTTTCTGTCTTTCGTAATTCTTTTGAATCCTGCCTTAAGCATTTATCTCTGGTTTTGAAACGGTATCAAGAATCAAACTTTGTTTTAAATTGGAAAAAATATCATTTTATGGTTATAGAAGGTATTGTTCTTGGACACTGATAAACCCCGTTTTTAGGGTTTATCATGTGTTGAATTTAGAGCATTTTGTCACCATCTTCTCACATTTATTCAATAAAATATCATGGTTTTGTGATTCTTCCTTAAATTGTGCTTAAATGTGAAAACATGCTTTTTAGACCTTAAATTAGCTAATTTTGATTCACCTTTGATTCCACTAGATGCCTTGATGTGTTTGCTAGTGAATTCAGGTTGAAAAGGTTAGAAATAGATCAAAGGAGTGAAGAGGGAAGCATGCAAAGTGGAGAACACATGGAAAAGCCAAAGATTTGAGAAGCACCACCCACGCGCACGCGCAGTGTACGCGCACGCATGGATCGCAAAACTTCAAGGGACGCGCATGCGTGCTGTACGCGTACGCGTCGGTGCCGGCATGTGATCTTAAAGTAAAAACGTACCCAGCAAATTCTGAGAAGCTGTGGGGCCCAATCTAAACCAACTTTGGCGCCAAAACACTTAAAAGGACCAAGGATTGAAGGGGAGAGGCATCTTTTGCTCATCAATCATTCATTCCATCATTAGGATTAGTTTTAGTTAGTTTTAGAGATAGAATCTCTCACTTCTCTCTAAAATTAGGATTAGGTTTAGGATAATAAGCTTAGATCTAGGTTTTAATTCATGCTCTCATCTACTTCTACCTTTCAATTCTTTGTTGTTACATCTTGTTTTTCTATTCTTTTGTTGTATTTTCTTCTATGTTGTTTCTATACTTTGTTGTTGATCTACTCTTGTTTCTTTCCTTTTCTTTCAATTTAATTTGAGGTAATTCATGTCAATAATGTTCTTTTTTATTGTTGTTGTTAATTCTTTGCAATAATTGTTGTTAGATTTCATTCTTGTTGTCAATTTACCATGCTTTTCTTTTGTGCCTCCCAAGTGTTTGTCAAAATGCTTGAGAGGATGTTAGAGTAGAATTTTATGTTCTTGGCTTGGGAAGGTAACTTAGGAATTCTTGAGTTACTAATGTCCAAGTGATTGATAGTTGATAGACATTGACTCTAGCTCTCATTGACTCAATTAGTGAATAGCTAGGACTTATGGACTTGGATTGATATAGCTCATTTGACTTTCCTTTACTTGTTAGAGGATGACTTAGTGGGATTGATCCTTGCAATTATCATATTATGGTTAGTGATGAGGATAGAGATCCTTGACCACCAAACCTTGCCACGACCTTTTTGTCATTTGATTTCCTTTATCATTTACTTTTCTTGTTCCCTATTCAAAACCCCAAAATATACATGTCTATAGCCAATAACAAGAACACTACCCTGCAATTCCTTTGAGAGACGACCCGAGGTTTAAATACTTCGGTTTATAATTTTAGGGGTTTGTGCTTGTGACAAACAATCTTTTGTATGAAAGGATTATTTGTTGGTTTAGAAACTATACTTCGATGAGATTTCATTTGTGAAATTCTAAACCGTCAAAAATTTCATTCATCAAAAAATGGCGCCGTTGCCGGGACGTTGTAATTATGTGCATTGTTATTGGTTATTGTATATATGTGAATATTGTGAATATGTTTGCCTTTTGCTTCTTTGTTAGTTTTTGGTAGTTGTAGGAGTTTGTTCCCTTTATTTATTATTAGTTTTTGTTGTTATTTTCTCTTGCTGCTATGAATTCTCACTTTGGCTATGAGTTTGGTTCTCACTATGTTGTAGAAAATGGGAGCTACAATGAAGATGTGCATCAAGGATGGGACGATCAAAGGTGGGAGGAGCCATATGCATATGATCAATCCTCATGGCAACAACCTCCGGATACTTATAGGTATTATCATCATCCTGATGCATGTCAATTCAATGGCTATGGTGAATCTTTTTGTGACAATCAACAACCACCATCATACGCTTATGAATTCTATCTTCAACATGAACCTCAACCATACTCACAAGCCTTTCCTTACCAAGTACCTTCATATGACCCTTATCCATCATATGACCAATCACTCATACCATATCCTTGTGACCATTATGAGCAAGAACCTTTGGAACCACCATAACCCAATCATGATTACTACCATGAACCACCTCAATACTCACAATCTCTATACCCTTCTCAAGAAGAACCACCTTCCTACTATGAACCCCTTCTCCAAAATGATGAACCCTCTTGTTCATACCTTGGGTCGAGCTATCCAACCTGGGATGATCGACGATGCAGCGACCGACCTGTTAAGGTCAAGTGGACCGACTTCATTATGAAGAACTCGGCCAAATCGACAGGAGAGCCCAAAGGAGGGCCCAACTCAAGGAATACGACCCAAATCCTAAGGCAGCCCAAGCCTATAGAGATAAAGGCGGTTCCATTGAAGATACGCTGACCTGAACTCAAAAGATAAAGATAAGATAAGATAACTAACTTATCTTATCCGAAAGGTCACATCTCACCATTATAAATACACTGGAGCACCCAGGTATAACTCATACTCTGATTCTACATAACACCTGTTTAATACCCATGCTAACTTAAGCATCGGAGTCTCTTGCAGGTACCCCCACCCTTCGGTGACAAAGGATCAGCAGCACATCCAGTCCAAACAAGTCGGACGCACCAGCTTCGGCCACCGTTCACTAGCCGGACACATCGGTTCCGACCAGCGCAGAAGATCTCGTCCGAGATCGACCTACAGTTTCAGGCAACCCTCGGAATATTGGCGCCGTTGCCGGGGAACCTGGAAGTCATCCCATCACCATGGCGGACGCCCATGACAACGACCACGATTCAGATCTAGAAAACAGAACGCCGCACAAAAACGCGGACACCACACCGAAAGATACCCCGGAATCCAACGGAGACAAAAATTCAGCAAACCCAGGAGCAATAGAAGCGCTTCAAGATCGCTTGAAGCAACTTGAAAATGAAAGCCAACAACAACGAGAAATCGGAAAGGATCTACAAAGAGAGGTACGGCGACGTCGAGAATTGGAAGAAAAATTACAGCAATTAGAAGCCGATCTCAAATCAAAGGCCCCTCGGATCACTCCTGAGGAAAGCTCACGCAAAGAACAGGATCCATTCACCAGGGAGATCATGAAAACCAAAATCCCAAAGGACTTCAAACTCCCGGATATGATTTTATATGACGGTACCACAGATCCCAACCACCATCTTAGCAATTTCAGAAGCAGAATGTACCTTACCAATGCCTCAGACACCATTCGCTGCAAAGCTTTTCCAACAACTCTCACGAAGACAGCAATCCGATGGTTTAACAATTTACCTCCAAAGTCCATCTCAAACTTCGACGACCTGGCCAAAAAGTTCCTGGCCAGATTCTCCATCCAGAAAGATAAGACCAAGCACGCCCCCAGTTTACTAGGGATCAAGCAAGGAGATCGGGAGAGCCTCCGCAACTACATGGAAAGATTCAACAAAACATGCATGGACATACAAAGCTTACCAACAGAGGCCGCCATCATGGGACTCATCAATGGCCTATGAGAGGGACCATTTAGCCAATCTATATCAAAGAAGTACCCTATCTTATTAGACGAAGTACAGAAGCGAGCAGAAAAATACATCAACATGGAAGAAAACGCTCGGTTGGGAGAAACCTCAAAATCTGGGAACCCCTACCGGGATAAAGACAAGGAATCCAAAAAGAAAGAAGATCGACAGGGGGAGAAAATAAAAAAGTACCATAATTACACTCCTCTCAGGGCATCCCTGGTCGACGTGTACAAAGAAGTCTGTCATACAGAGAAAATCCCCCCAGCACGACCACTCAAAGGTAAAAGGGGAGGGGGAAACCGGAAGGAATATTGTGAATACCATCGAGTTCGAGGGCACTCCACCAACGAGTGCTTTGACTTAAAGAATATCATAGAAAAATTGGTGAGAGAAGGAAGATTAGATCAATTTCTGGCTACCCGAGATGATGACCAAAGAAAAAGACGAAGGGACGAAGATGACGGATGAACTGAACGATCACCTCGGACACCAGAAAGACACGTCCACATGATACACGGCGGATTCGCAGGAGGAGGGATCTCCAAATCATCTCGCAAAAGATATCTCAAAGAAATATATCATGTCGAGGGAAAGGAGGAAGCACCCGACATCCCTGCGATAACATTCACTAAAGAGGACGCATCTGGCATCATCTCAGGACACGATGATCCCATGGTCATCACTGCCATACCGGCAAACGCCAATCTACATCGCACATTAGTGGACCAAGGGAATTCTGCCGACATCTTATCCAAAACAGCCTTCGACAAATTCGGCTTAGACGAAAAGGAGCTTAGAGCATACCCGAACAGCCTGTTTGGATTAGGGGATACCCCAGTACAACCATTGGGATACGTATCCCTACACACAACCTTCGGAAAAGGGAACCAATCTCGGACCCTCAAAATAGACTACATTGTGGTCGATGTTAGTTCAGCCTACAATGCTCTAATAGGTCGGACAACACTCAATCAACTCGGCGCAATAGTCTCAACTCCACATCTATGCATGAAATTCCCAACCACAGAGGGGATAGCCACGATAAAAGCAGATCAAAAGATGGCACGCCGCTGTTACAATGAAAGTCTAAACCTTAGAGGAAGGCGAGAAGAGTTTCATACAATTGAACTGGGCGGAGTCCAGCGACGAGAAGAACTCCGTCCGCAGCTAGAAGGCGAGATAGAGACGATTCAAATCGGAGACACCTCGGACAAAATGACCAATATTGGCACGACCCTAAGAGGAGACTCAAAAGAATTACTGATACAATTCTTACGAGATAATGTTGATCTCTTCGCATGGAAAGCCGCAGACATGCCAGGCATAGACCCTAAGCTAATGTGCCACAAGTTGGCGGTCTATCCAGGATCTCGGCCGGTGCAGCAGAGACGAAGGAAACTCGGGCCAGAACGATCCAAAGCTGTGAAAGAACAAGTACAAGCACTACTGGAGGCAGGATTTATAAGAGAAGTCAAGTACCCACTATGGCTAGCCAACGTCGTCTTGGTGAAAAAATCAAATGGGAAGTGGCGAATGTGCACCGATTACACCAATCTCAACAAAGCCTGCCCAAAAGATCCATACCCACTCCCAAGCATCGACGCTCTGGTAGATGCTTCCTCCGGATACAGATACCTCTCGTTTATGGACGCATACTCGGGATACAACCAAATCCCCATGTATCCACCAGATCAGGAAAAGACCTCGTTCTTAACACCAAAGGCAAACTACTGCTACATCGTGATGCCTTTCAGTCTCAAGAACGCAGGAGCTACTTATCAAAGGCTAATGAATAAAGTCTTCTCAGATCACATTGGAAAAATTATGGAAGTTCATGTGGACGACATGTTGATAAAGACACAAACCGAAGATACATTATTATCCGACCTGGCTCAAGTGTTTGACACCATAAGGAAACACAACATGAGACTCAATCCCGTAAAATGTACCTTCGCAGTAGAAGCAGGCAAATTCTTAGGTTTCATGCTCACACAAAGGGGAATTGAAGCAAATCCAGACAAATGTCAAGCCATACTCAACTTGAAGACCCCAACCTGTGTCAAAGAAGTACAACAACTCAACAGCAGATTGGCCGCCCTATCCCGATTCTTAGCAGGAGCTGCGATAAGATCTCTCCCCTTCTATGCTACCTTAAGAAAGGGAAAACAGTTCGAATGGACGACAGAATGTGAGCAAGCCTTCCAAGACTTCAAGAAGTTCTTAGGACGGCCACCTATCCTATCTCGACCACGAGAAGGAGAACCGCTCATATTATATCTCGTAGTAGGGAGCCGGGCAATAGCCTCAGCACTAGTCAGAGAAGACGAAAATGGGCAACAACCCGTCTACTTCATTAGCAAGGCACTACAGGGATCCGAGCTGAACTACCAGAAAATAGAAAAATTTTGCCTATACTCTTATCCTAACATCTCGACGACTCCGCCCGTACTTCCAGGTTCACACCATTAAGGTTCGAACTAACTAGCCCATAAAAGGAATATTACAGAAAACAGATCTAGCAGGCAGAATTCTACAATGGGCAGTCGAGTTGTCAGAGTTTGACCTCCAATATGAAGCTCGGACGGCCATCAAATCACAGATCTGGCCGACTTTATCGCAGAATTCACAGATGCCCTAGAAACCCCCACAGAATGGAATCTTTACATGGACGGTTCTTCAAATAAAACTGGAAGCGGTGCGGGCGTGATAATAGAAAGCAACCAAGGAACCCAAGTTGAGCTCTCCCTCAAGTTCGGGTTCCCGGCCTCAAACAACCAGGCGGAATATGAAGCATTATTAGCTGGTTTGAAGCTGGCTAAAGAGGTCGGAGCTCAAAAACTCAACATTTACAGTGATTCACAAGTGGTCACATCACAAATAATAGGGAGCTACCAAGCCAAAGATCCCACCATGAAAAAGTATTTGGATAAAACCAAGGAACAGCTCGGACAAATTGGGGAGTATAAGATCTGCCACATACCCCGCGAACAAAATGCCCGAGCTGATGCACTCTCAAAACTAGCCAGCACCAAACCAGGGGGCAACAATAGAAGCCTCATCCAGGAAATGTTGCAGAACCCGTCAATCTCGGAAGAGGAAAAAGTCCTGACTATAACAAGTCAGGACCAAGGATGGATGACCCCCATAATCAACTACCTCAAAACAGGAACGCTCCCTACAGAAGAAAAGGAGGCAAAGAGGTTAAAAAGGAAGGCACAGTACTACACCATCATAAACAACATCCTGTACAAAAGAGGAATCTCAATACCTTTACTAAAATGCGTGCCGACCTCCAACACAAGGGAAGTGCTAGAAGAAATACACGGCGGCATTTGTGGCAATCATCTCGGAGCACGAGCTCTCACCAAAAAGGTACTCTGAGCAGGATTTTATTGGCCAACTCTACAGAAAGAAGCCACAAAATTTGTAAAGACATGTCCACCATGTCAGAAACATGCCAACTTTCACATCGCCTCTCCAGAAGAACTCATCAGTGTGACCTCGCCTTGGCCGTTTGCAAAATGGGGGCTCGATCTCCTCGGCCCCTTCCCACAGGGATCAGGACAAGTTAAATTCCTCATAGTAGGGGTAGATTACTTTACAAAGTGGATCGAGGCAGAGCCCCTAGCCAATGCCACCGCTCAAAGAAGCCAGAAATTCTTATATAGAAATATTGTCACGAGGTTCGGGGTTCCATATTCAATAACCACAGATAATGGCACTCAATTCACAGATGCAGGCTTCAGAAAACTAGTAGCCGACTTGTATATAAAGCACCAGCACACCTCCGTTGAACATCCACAAGCCAATGGATAGGCCGAAGCTGCTAACAAAGTCATACTGGCCGGATTAAAATGGAGATTACAAGATGCAAAAGGAGCCTGGGCAGAAGAGCTTCCACAGGTCCTATGGGCATATCGAACAACGCCACATTCCACCACGAAGGATTCTCCCTTCCGATTAGCATACGGAATAGAGGCGATGATCCCAGTAGAGATCGAGGAAGGGTCGCCTAGAGTAGTTCACTACAATGAGGAAGCAAACTCCCAACTTCAGAGAGAAGAACTTGACTTGTTACCCGAGATCCAGTAAAGAGCTTGGATCAGGGAAGAAGCTCTAAAGCGCCGAATGGCTTCCAGATATAATCAAAAGGTAGTGCCGAGAAGTTTTGCAGAGAATGATCTCATCCTAATCCAAAATGATATCGGAACAACTCGACCAGGAGAAGGAAAGCTGGCAGCAAACTGGAAAGGACCCTACCGAGTTGTAGAAGTACTTGGAAAGGGCTACTACAGACTGTCTGAACTCGATGGACGAGAGCTTCCCAGGTCATGGCACGCTTGCAACCTAAGAAGGTACTACAGTTAAGAAGAGATAAAAGATCTCATCATTGGATGCACTCTTTTTCCTGAAAAGGTTTTTTAATGAGGCACCAAGTTGAGACTCAGACAATCCCATATGTATCTATTTGCACTTTTCCTTTAAATAAAATATATTTTAGATATTCTACAAAGATTTCAAGACGCATTAATCTGAAGCATTCATCGTCCAATTATAAAGCAACAGATCGGCAGAAAGTGAAAAAGAATTTCACTGCACGATCACGATAAAGACAACCGTCCGATAAAGGTAAAAATGCGATTCACCCAAAGGACGATCTAGAGATGACAACCACTTTCTACAAATCGGCAAAGATGAACACAGAATAATGTAAGAAGTTATCGAAAGTGATCTAAAAAAGAACCTGACGAGGTCTTACGGATCGCTAAAATAATAACTTAAAGACTGGTCGAACATTAAGAAGTCGAACCAAGTCAAACCAAGTTATAAGTAAACCCTGGAAAGAGGTCTGGCCAACCCTATTAAAGAGGATTACTTTAACTTAGAAGGGCCCGACATAACCAAGTCGGCCCAAAACAAAAAGTTATCAAAGTAGTCCCTGAAAGAGATCTGACAAAGATCCAAGAAAGAGGACTACAAAAAATAACTTAAGGGAGACCGACATAACCAAATCGGACTCCTACTACTAAAAAGTTATCAAAGTAGTCCCTGAAAGAAATCTGACAGAGATCCAAGAAAGAGGACTACAAAAAATAACTTAAGGGAGACCGACATAACCAAATCGGACTCCTACTACCAAAAAGTTATCAAAGTAGTCCCTGAAAGAGATCTGACAAAGATCCAAGAAAGAGGACTACAAAAAATAACTTAAGGGAGACCGACATAACCAAGTCGGACTCCTATTACTGAAAAGTTATCAAAGAAATCCCTGAAAAAGACCCGACAAAGGTCTAGAAAAGAGGATTACAATAACAAAGGGGACCAACGCAAAGGAATCGGTCACAAATACAGAAAATTGAGAAACAAGTTGGACCCCACAATCACAACCTCAAAGGATTCAAGCTACAAACAACAAAATAACCCAAGGAGGTCGAGCTGCAAGATATCACACATCAGCAGAAAATAGAAAAAAATGTCAAAACAAAAGGCATTATATAAAATCTACAAAAGTTATAAAAGCCTCGAAGGCTAGCAAAATCTAAGGATGGCGAGCTACCTTTTTTTTGTTTTTCAAAATAAAAGTTGCTAGAAAAGCAACTAGGAAAGCGTCAGTAAATAAATAAAAAAGTTTTAAAAGCACACAAGCCGAGCCAACTACAGGAAAGAGATCAGCAAACATCAGGAGCCTTCTTGGCAGCATCAGGACAAGGAGAAGGAGGACGAGTCTGGATCGGCACAGCGTCCACAGTCCCATCCTCCCAGTTCAGGATCTGGCAATCCGAGTCAAGCGCAGCAGGAGGAACTGAAGAGGTCGACACTTTGGCAGAGGACGCAGGGGGAACAACATCATCATCACCATCCTCATCATCAGGAACAATCTTGCCATCCCTGACAACGTTGTCCAGGCTAAAAGAGGTGAGATCGGCCTCGGGAGCAATGACCTGAACTTGCTCCCTCAAGTTCTCATAAGCAGCAGTCACGCTGCCAACGAGATGACTTTGAAGCTCAGAATAATCTTTCCGGACACTATCGAGCTCCCCCCTCAGGCGCATCACCTCCCGATAAGATGCAACGTAACTCTCCTTATACATCAGGACTGCGTCCTCAGCCAACCTCAAAGAAGCCGCCAGTGATTGAGAACTCGCCTCCTCGTTCTTCAAGTCCTTCTCCAACTTGGCTACCTTTATCTTAAGTTCCTCCTTCAACTCCTTCATCCGATCAAACTCTTGTTTCGCCTCCTCCATAAACGCTTTAGTGGCGTGGAGAGGGAGATTCTGAGCAGTCCGATATATGGCAGCCACCATATATGCCATCTTCACGTGATTTTGGGCCATAAATTCCAAGTGACGGAGGATGGACACATCATCCATGGAGAGAGTGCCGTAGGGACCGATTTGCTGATCCACAAATTCAATGGCATTAAAATCAGGAGCATCGAGGTCAAAGGGCTCAGCAGTCTTTTGTTTTTTATTGGGAGGAGCAACAGAGGGAGCAGCAGAAGTAGGGTGAGGATCCACCAAACGGACTCGGGGTGTAGGGATCACCTTCTTCACCCCGGGAGAACTCGGCACTGATGGCTTATCGCGCACTTGGGAGGACCCCTCCCCAGCCACTTTGGCTGCAACATTTCTGGCAGCAGTCGCCCTCTGCGCCCTCTTAAAAGCTTTCATGGATTCACTATTCTTCATTGTCTCTGCAAATAAAATAGAAAATTCAGCTACAAGTCGGACAAGTCGGAAAGACAGCTACAAGCAACATAAACAGATAATAAAGGAAACACAAGATACCCAGTTCAGTTTGAAGAAGAGAAGGATTGGTTAGAAATTTCTTTGTGTCAAGATGGGGAGGTTGACCCTAGCGTTCTTCCAAGATAGTGACAAAGGCTCGCTCAGCCTCATCCAACATCTCCCACGAGTACCTAGAGACCCTCACGTCTTTTTGCCATTCCAAGGGAAAAGCAGGTTCGTCATTCTCATCCAGGAAAAAGGGCCGAGCTCCTTCAACAGCTCGGACCTTAAAAAAGTAGTTTTTAAAATCACGGAACGACTCGTCGAACATAGAAAAAACCTTCTTTCCCTGGGTAGAACGAAAGGAGACCCAAGCTGACTTCTTTTTTACCAAACCGGGCTTCGTCAAGACAAACAGATAGAAAAAGAGAGATTGGGAAGCAGTAATACCAAAACTATTGCACAACAATTGGAAAATTTTAATAAAACCCCAGGAATTGGGGTGAAGTTGAGAAGGGGCAACATTACAAGACCATAACAGGTCGGTTTCAAATTGGGTAAAAGGAAGGGTGATACCCAGCTGACCAAAGAAAAAATCATAAGCATAAAAGAAAGGGCGACCATCAACAACCCGAGTTAAAAAGCAGACTCTCTCGTCAGAAGAGGGAGGGACAAGTTCATAGTTCTTCTCATCACCAAAATTACTACAGACACTATGAAACTGCCTAAGCTGAGCATAAAATTCAGAATCAACCAGCGAGACACACATGAGAACCATGGAGTCCACCCAATCGGCCATACCCACGGGAACCTGGGAAGGTATCTCTACAACGTTATTTCGGGAAGACATGAGGTCAACTAAATCCTACAAAAAGAAAAGAAGAATGGATTACTTAAAAACATCTCGGACAGGGGGCAAAACATCTCGACGGGCGGATAAACAAAAAGGAAAAACCCCAAAACTCAAGACAAAAAGTCTTAGGGCATCCCTTGGAGGCAGTAAACAAGCAAGGTCTTTAAGTTATTTCTACAGCCTACATCCCAGCACTCATCAAAATAAAATCCAGAAAGAAAACAAAGGAAGCAAAAATGCAAAAGGTCCACCCTCCTACAATTTATCAGGAAAAGCATTGCTCCTACAGTTTATCAGTGGAAAAATAGCAAAGGCGCAAACTTTTTCGAAATCAAGCAAAAAATCATCAGCAAAGAACAAGCACCAACATCGAACATACCAAACAGAAATCGTCAAAGACGCAACCTTTTTTCAGAATCAAACAAAGTCATCATTCCATGCAAAGTTCTTAAAGTATCAAGCAACAGATGGAGAAACTACAAGACACACAGTGATCAGCAAAAAGACAGAAAGATTCAAACTTTCTCAAAACAGACACAAAAATGGCGTAGAGAAAGGAAGGAAGAAGAGTCAAACCTGTGAAATAAGAGAAAACTACGAAGAAAAACAAGGAAGTGGAAGGCGAAAACCAGAATCACCCCTTCTCCCACGAAAAAACGAAGTGACAAAGCAAACGTCGCTAGGCTAAAACGCGAAACGGCAAACTCCAGGTAGAAGCTTCAAAAAAATAAAAAAGTTGAAAGCAAAGAGAATGAAAGATGAAATGTGAAGAAGTTACGAAAAGGGTGAAGGAGAGAAACCGTTTCTTGAGTACAAAATTTAAAAATAAGAGAAGTTAGGGGAAATGGGGCAATTAAATGTCAATTAAATGCGGATATTAAAACCGCTTGCATTCCCAAAAAAGCACTAATACGAAAGCACGCGCTTGTAGAGGAAAACGTTCTACATTCAAAAGCTGCTACAAGAGAAGGCGACAAGATGCTTGAGTTCGGCTTCGCTACGAGAAGGACCGAAGTCAAGGACTCGACCTCGACAAAGAAGACCGAGCTCAAGCAGGGGCACTGTTCATACCCTAGGTCGAGCTATCCAACCTGGGATGATCGACGATGCAGCGACCGATCTGTTAAGGTCAAGCGGACCGACTTCGTTACGAAGAACTCGGCCAAATCGACAAGAGAGGCCAAAGGAGGGCCCAACTCAAGGAATACGACCCAAATCCTAAGGCAGCCCAAGCCTATAGAGATAAAGGCAGTTCTGTTGAAGATACGCTGACCTGAACTCAAAAGATAAAGATAAGATAAGATAACTAACTTATCTTATCCGAAAGGTCACATCTCACCATTATAAATACACTGGAGCACCCAGGTATAACTCATACTCTGATTCTACATAACACCTGTTTAATACCCATGCTAACTTAAGCATCGGAGTCTCTTGCAGGTACCCCCCACCCTTCGGTGACAAAGGATCAGCAGCACGTCCAGTCCAAACAAGTCGGACGCACCAGCTTTGGCCACGTTCACTAGCCGGACACATCGGTTCCGACCAGCGCAGAAGATCTCGTCCGAGATAGACCTACAGTTTCAGGCAACCCTCGGAACACCTCTTATCTGCCTCAAGCCCCAATAGATGATTCTCTCACCTTGCTACTTCAAGGACAAGCGGATATGTAAAGGAACACCCTAGAGTTTGTGACCAACTTGACCAAGGTAGTGCACACTTTAGCCCACCAGTGTTTGAACACTCAAGGTGCATCCGTGACCATGTGTGGAAGACCAAAAGAAGAGCAAAGCATGAAGAAGAGATTGAAAAATCCGGTGGAGAAGGAGGAGTTGTGTTTTGTGTTGGAACAACTGGAAGAACCTACAATTATTGAAGAAAAGGAAGACATGGTTGAAGATTTCGGAGATGTGGAACCACCATGGGAGTCTCAACAACCTCCGGAGTATATCAAAATTGAAGAATATAAAGAGGTTGATTAAGAGATGGATTCAATCATCAATGATTTTTTATCCAAAATTGAATCACCTCCCATGGAAGAAGAAATTAAAGTTATTGAAGACAACTCCACACCAAGTGATATTGGTATCCTTGCTGAAGAAGTTGACAAGCAAGAAGAAATTGAAAGAAGTTGTCAAGAGGTGGAAACAACTAAGGAAGAGCCTAAAGGAGTAGACCTCGCAGTGTCCAAGTGTGGGGAAGTCTCCCTCCCTAAGTCACCATCCAACACAACATTCAAGTGGGTAAAATTTCTGTCCTTAAGCTTCACCTTCTCACTTGAATACGGCTTGATTGAAACGGATGGACAACATAGAGTTCTTTGTAGACTTAATAGTAAGAGGGAGTTGTGTAGTGGTTGGAGGTTTGAAATTACGCTCATTAGGGTCGAAGTTTTAAAGCATAGGGACCATGATTGGAGGAATGCAAACTTGTGTGGGTCTAGAAGGAAGAGGATTTGGTATGCTAGGGAGAATTCTATGTGTCAACCACCCAGATGGAAGAACCATGACAATCAACTTGAAGACGGGTGCGAAAATAAGATATGGGATCCCGGATCGTACTTTGAAGACCAACTTTGGGACCTCATCTCTTGGGTTGAACTTCACCCAAGCTTGGTGAAGATGGTTGGAATTTCTGTCAACTATTTGAGGAGTAAAGATCCTTGGAGATTCAAGGATGAGTATAAGCACAAGCCACCATGACAAAGAGCTTCTCAAATGTCCAACTTAAGGACTTAAAATAAAAGTGTTAGGTGGGAGACACCCCAACATGGTAAACTCTTTCCATTCTCTCTTGTAGATGTGATTAATAAGTGATTTGAGTTGCCATTGTAGGTAGTTCCCTCTTCATATAGTTGCTTTAATAACTTGGTTGCTAGTTGCTTATGATGCAAGTTTTCCTTACTTATACTTGAAAACCCTTAAAAATATTTTTGTTAATTTTGTATTTCAGTTGGTTTTGAGCTGTAGGTAGTGTAGGGAGATTTTTAGCTGTTTTGGTGTTTCTGAAAAAAAAGAGAAGGGTAGGGACGCGTGCGCACGCTGTACGCCCACGCGTCGATGAGGGAATACAGGTCCATACATAGTTCCAGAGAGTTAGGCCAACGTCGTGCAAACATTGGGCGTGGGGTACAAGGGAATACACGCGTACGCGTACATGACGCGTACGCATCGATGCGCTGACACAGTTCCCATAGATATAACCTGAGAGTTGTGCTAACTCCGGGCCAACACTGGTGCGTCTGGCCCAACCTTTAACCCACGCGGACGCGCACTATACGCACACGCGTCCTTGCGCACATCCCCATCCACGCTCAGGCGCACTTGGCACTTCCGCATCCATTCATTTTTTCGCCCAACCACGCGGACGTGTACAGGACGCGCACGCATGGATTCAAATCCATTAACCCCGTCCACACGGAAACCCTTGCCATTCGCGTGCCCTATCTCCTCTTCCTCCCAACATTTCCTTTCTCCCTTCCCTCCATAATCATAGCGCCACCCTCATCCACCTCCGTCCGGCAACCCCATCATCGCCGCCGTCAATGCACCACCATACGCTTTCCCCATTTCCTTTCTTCTCCCCTCTTCTCATCACCTCTGACCCCTCCTCCTCTCTATCTCACCGCATCTTCTCTCGCCTCCGCCCAGCACCACCGTGCACCTCCGTTACCGCCGGCGAGCACTCACACCCTTTCTTCCCTTCGTTCCATCTCTCAATCCTCTCTGTCGTTCCTCTGCCTCTGCCTTGTATTCACACGACTGCTCTGCTCCACTACCGCGAACCACTAAGCCGCCACCGTCCCTGGGCGGCGCTGATATCAACCACTACTATCTTCTTCCCCTTCCATTTTTCAATACTGTCTTTGCGACCTTCCAGGTTCCCTGCCCATTGCTCTGTTTGGTTTCTTTTTCATTAATTTTGTTAAATTCCAGTTAGATCAGTGCTTAATTCTACTTGCTAGGTTAGATAGATATGTATGCTGTTAGGTAGATAGGATGTGGTTAGAAGATTTTAGGCCTGATAAGTGCTCCGTTCCTGTTTATCTGAATTGACTGATTTGAAATTGTCTGCTGAATGGTGATTGCATTTTTTGTCACTGCTGTGTGGGTCTTTGATTCATATATTGTCACTGCTGCCTTGTTGGGTAATTTTCACTGATGTCACCTAAACCATATGAACTTGTTCCTTGTTACATGTTTGTTGGACTCATATGTGTTAATTTGCTGCTTTTGTTATCCGGGAACATCCGATTTACTACCGGAATGCTGCCCAAATTTCTAGAAATTGTTTTGTTTTTAAACTTGCTACCTAGAATTGAACTTGACACTTTTGACATTGAGATTTACTTGACTCGTAGCAAGTTCAGTTCTTGGGTACTTTGGTTGGCATTTCCGTGTTTATTTTGTTTCCCGCTTATATGCATCATACTTGGTGACCATGGGCATTGTTGATGAACTGCTTTCCTATTGTATGCTTTTATACAAACTCATATTTCATCATCAATGACTGCATCATCCTCATGATTGTGGGCATGCTTGTTTCTTATATACTTATTTGAGCTTCTCGTGGTTAAGTCCCATAATTGTCATGCCACTAATATATGACTTAGTTTTCTAACTTTTGACCTTGTTAACATTTTAACTCTTTTTTTTAATTTTCTCACTAACACTTATATTCTTTTAGGCATGATGACTATGGTTGCTTAACAAACAAGCATTCTGTTCTTATTGCATGATTTCTTGGTTGCAGTTTGATTTTAATTCTGTATTTTGTCTGCTTGCATTCCAAGTTTTTATTCTTTTTTACTCACTTCATGGATATGTCAATCCTCTTGCATTTTGTATATGCTTAATGCCTTGCTTTATTTTCCTCTACGTGGCTTAATTGTTTATATCATGTATCTCTTTTTTTCAGGATGGCCGATAGCGGAAAATCTAAGGTTACCTCTAGAAAGCGCAAGAAACCTCAGCCATCCACTCTTTCTCCGTACCACGACTATGCCAAGAACCCTCTTAATGAGGAGGACAAAGCTAACCAGCAGCTGCCACCTACGGATGCGTACAGGTTCCCTAACCTATACTGCGAGCTCCGCTTCCCGACATACCGGAAGAAGAATCTGAATATAGAGAAGAAACTGGCCATCCCCACTGACCTAAGGTGATCCATCGAGACACGTATTCAGGGGATGGGCCTAGGTTTTATTGATAGGGAGCTAGGTAGGGTGAACTCATCATGGGTCAAGAAATTTTACTGTAACTTCTTCAGACACACCCTTGACTTAGTCTACCTGCGAGGCGGTCAGATATTGGTTACGGAGGCTACTATTGAGGATAGACTCCATTGTCTGCCTAGGACCAGTGGCACAGATGCCATTGAGCAGGCAGAGGTGGCGATACATTGTATGACCTTTGATTATAATGCTCTAAGGGATGTTATTGCCACCCCGAATGCCCCTTGGGTGATGGATGCTGACAATAGGAAGCCCAAGGGGATGCTATTTACTCATCTTTCGAGGGAGGCCAGGACGTGACAGCAGATCTTTGCCCATTACATCATGCCGACCACCCACTTTACTGAAATTTTGATGGACATGCTCGTCCTGATCGGATGTGTTATAGAGGGGAAGGAGGTATACTTTTCCCGATTGATCAGGAGATATATGTGGCGAGCACATGTCCGTGGCATACTTCTATTTCCCACTTTAGTCACTGAGATGATTCAGCTGGCCGGCTCTTGGCCTAGGTAGAGTAATTAGTGACGCTTGAGTTATCTAATTCCTTTGTTGATTGATAATTAGAAGTTGCTAATTGATTTGGATACCACTAAAGCTAGTCTTTCCCTTGGGAGTTGGCTAGGACTTATGGAATCAAGTTGATTCATCCACTTGACTTTCCTCCATGGTTAGAGGTTAACTAAGTGGTAGCAATGGACAATTTGTGGTCACAATTGAGGAGGATAACTAGGATAGGACTTCTAGTTCTCATACCTTTCCAAGAGCTTTGTTAGTTGTTAGTTTATTTTCTTTGCCATTTATGTTTCTCGTCTAAAACCTCCATACTTCATAACCAAAAACAAGACACTTTATTACAATTCCTAGGAAGAACGACCCGAGGTTCAATACTTCGGTTTATAAATTTAGGGGTTTGTTACTTGTGAAAAACAAATTTTTGTATGAAAGGACTATTGTTGGTTTAGAAACTATACTTGAAATGAGAATTTATTGTGAATTCTAAACCACACAAAAGTCCAATCATCAACATGCTCGTCCTGATCGGATGTGTTATGGAGGGGAAGGAGGTATACTTTCCCCGGTTGATCAAGAGATACATGTGGCGAGCACATGTTCGTGGCATACTTCCATTTCCCACTTTAGTCACCGAGATGATTCAGCTGGCCAGCGCCCCATGGGAAGCAGATGATGAGACACTACCCCCGACCACGGAAAGGAGGAAGTGATTCTGTGGGGGACATGGGTGCATGAGAAACCCCCATCCCGGTGCCACTCTAGAGCCAGAGCCAGGCAGCAGTGACACCTGGCCCTTCTTCTTCCACAGCCGCAGCAAGCCCATCAGCACCAGCAGCACCGATACCACCACCAGAACCCCAGCCGATATATCTCTTAGTACAACATCTGTTCCGCTTCATGGAGCGGAGTGAGCGCCGCATCATATGACGTCTCGATAGAGTGGATCAGATGTTTGTCGCACTGGGCGTCGAGCTGCCCCCTATTGCCGACTCTTCTTCATAAGAGGAGGAGGAGCATGAGGCAGAGCAGGCTCAGCAGGAGGCCCCACCACAGACACAGGCTACCCTGCAGGCGCAGCAGCCCCCCGAGGAGCCTCAGCCTCAACCTCAGCCCCAGCAGCCAGATATGACAGTTGACCCTCACCCCGAGCCCGAGCAGTAGCATCGAGGACGATGCTCCATTCTAAGTATGGGGAGGTCACCGTCGTTGCCGTCGGTGGAGTTGCCATTTTGGGTGATGAGTTCAGAAATTTATCACTTATTTTGTGTTATTTTTAGCTTTTTGCACTTTATTTTACTGCACTTTTGGAATTATTGTATATATTTGTTATTTTGGTACTTTTATTTTAGTTGTTGCATCTTGCATCTTAGTTGATAGATATTTCATACTTTTAGTTAGATTTGCTTTATGTAGTTGTTTTAGCTTTTTGGTTGTGATTAGAAAAATATTTTGGATTATTAGAGCTTGGTTTACCCTTTTTACATAAGAAATTTGGTTTGATTTGGAAAAAGAAGGGATAAAATAAGGAAATTTTAAAATTTCTAAATCACAACATTGCATTTAGGATAAGCTTAGTCAAAACAATAAATTTTCCAAAGAATTTATCTATAGGACACACCCCAATTGAATGAGAAATTTTTTTGTGGAACTTGCTTGAATCATACATATTTTGTGAAGCATGTTTTTGAGCTAAGAACATAAGCATGTGAGATTTGAGCCTAATGATGTGGTTACATCTTATAACCACTTATCTTTCTTCTTGTGTGCAATTGTTCTCCTTCTATGATTGTGATCCTTGATTTGTTTAATTCTATATGTCCATTATTCCTTGTATTCATGCACTTATATGATTGAGGCCATCGTTTCATTAGCTCACTTATCCAAATAGCCTGCTTTTTACCTTCCATTGTTAGCCAATTTTGAGCCTATGCTTAACCCAATTGTTCTTTATTTTAGCACATTACAAGCCTAAAGCGAAAAATAATAAAAGTCCCTTATTTGGATCTTTGATTGGCTTAGGCTAGTGAGAGTGTTTATTATTCAAGTTTGGGAAAATTTGGGAACATTGGTTGGGATAAAATGGTGCTTTGTATTTTCTATATTTGGGAATTGGGTGCATACTCATGTATTAATCAAATGTTAGACCTTATGCATTGATGCTCTTGGAAAGAAATGAAAAATGAGAAAACCAAAGGAAAAAGAAAAAATGGAAAGGAAAAGAAAAAAATATAGAAAAAAAGAGAAGAAAAAGAAAAGAAATAAAAAGGGGACAAAATGCCCCAAAGTAAAGTTCAATAAGAGTCAATGCATAAGTATTGTGAAATGAAACGAAAATGCATGAGTATGTGAAAAAGTGAAGAATGGGTAGTTAGGTTAGAACTCAATTGTATAGGTTACCATAGGTTAGGTGGGAAAGTCTAGGCTAATCAAAGGTTCAAATACTAGTCCACTTAACCGTATATGACCCTACCTTGACCCTAGCTCCATTACAACCTTTGAGAAAGACCTCATGATAATTGTATGCATGCATTGAATAATTGTTGATTGTTAGATGAAGAACAAAACTTGGAAAGTATGATTAGGGGGAATTGAGTGAATCAACCCTTAAACACTTGAGTGACTAGAGCGGATACACATCCGGTGAGGGTTCGATAGCTCAATTACATATATTCACCATAATCATTCTTATTCATGCAAGTTTGTGAATATCTTTTTGGTAATTCAATACAATTGTGGGTTGGATTTGGTTCTCATTGCTTTAGCCCTTGTGCTAGCATATATCTCTTGGGATTGATTTGTTTTGACCAAGCATTTGCATTCATGTAGGTAGTTGCATTTAGATAGTTTGCATATAGTTTAGTGCATTAAATAAATGTCATCCCCTTACTTCATTCTTGGTATAGCATGAGGACATGCTATGGTTTAAGTGTGGGGAGGTTGATAAACCCCGTTTTTAGGGTTTATCATGTGTTGAATTTAGAGCATTTTTTCACCCTCTTCTCACATTTATTCAATAAAATAGCATGGTATTGTGATTCTTTCTTAAATTGTGCTTAAATGTGAAAATATGCTTTTTAGACCTTAAATTAGCTAATTTTGATTCACCTTTGATTCCACTAGATGCCTTGATGTGTTTGCTAGTGAATTCAGGTTGAAAAGGCTAGGAATGGATCAAAGGAGTGAAGAGGGAAGCATGCAAAGTGGAGAACACATGGAAAAGTCAAAGATTTGAGAAGCACCACCCACGCGCACGCATACTGTACGCGTACGCGTCAGTGCCGGCACGTGATTTTAAAGTGAAAACGTGCCCAGCGAATTTTGGGAAGCTGTGGGGCCCAATATAAACCAACTTTGGCGCCAAAACACTTAAAAGGACCACAAATTGAAGGGGAGAGGCATCTTTTGCTCATCAATCATTCATTCCATCATTAGGATTAGTTTTAGTTAGTTTTAGAGAGAGAAGCTCTCACTTCTCTCTAGAATTAGGATTAGGTTTAGGATAATAAGCTTAGATCTAGGTTTTAATTCATGCTTTCATCTACTTCTACCTTTCAATTCTTTGTTGTTACATCTTGTTCTTCTATTCTTTTGTTGTAATTTCTTCTATGTTGTTTCTATACTTTGTTGTTGATCTACTCTTGTTCCTTTCCTTTTCTTTCAATTCAATTTGAGGTAATTCATGTCAATAATATTCTTTTTTATTGTTGTTGTTAATTCTTTGCAATAATTATTGTTAGATTTCATTCTTATTGTCAATTTATCATGCTTTTCTTTTGTGCCTCCCAAGTGTTTGTCAAAATGCTTGAGAGGAAGTTAGAGTAGAATTTTATGTTCTTGGCTTGGGAAGGTAAGGAATTCTTGAGTTACTAATATCCAAGTGATTGATAGTTGATAGCCATTGAATCTAGCTCTCATTGACTCAATTAGTGAATAGCTAGGACTTATGGACTTGGATTGATATAGCTCATTTGACTTTCTTTTACTTGTTAGAGGATGACTTAGTGGGATTGATCTTTGCAATTATCATATTGTGGTTAGTGATGAGGATAGAGATCCTTGACCACTAAACCTTGCCATGTCCTTTTTATCATTTACTTTTCTTGTTCCCTATTCAAAACCCCAAAATATACATGTTCGTAGCCAATAACAACACTACCCTGTAATTCCTTTGAGAGACGACCCGAGGTTTAAATACTTTGGTTTATAATTTTAGGAGTTTGTACTTGTGACAAACAATTTTTTGTATGAAAGGATTATTTGTTGGTTTAGAAACTATACCTCGACGAGATTTCATTTGTGAAATTCTAATCTGTCAAAAATTCCATTCATCAGACACTAGATTTCAAGCAAAGGGATTGAGGTTTATAGAGCAAAGGTGGAGGTGATTGAAAAATTACCACCACCAACTAATGTTAAGGCAGTCAGGAATTTCTTGGGTCATGCAGGTTTTTATAGAAGATTTATAAAGGATTTTTCAAAAATTGTTAAACCATTGAGCAACCTATTAGTTGCTGATGTTCCTTTTGTCTTTGATGCTGAGTGCCTGCATGCTTTTGAAACTCTGAAATCAAACCTTACCTCTGATCCCATTATATCTCCCCCTGACTGGGATTTACCATTTGAATTAATGTGTGATGCTAGTGATTTTGCTATAGGAGCTGTTTTAGGACAGAGGCATGGCAAGCTTATACATGTCATTTACTATGCTAGTCGTGTGTTAAATGATGCTCAAAAGAATTACACAACTACAGAGAAAGAATTATTAGCTATTGTGTATGCTATTGATAAGTTTAGGTCATATTTAATTGGTACTAAGGTTATTGTTTATACTGATCATGCTGCTTTGAAGTACCTTCTAACCAAACAGGACTCTAAACCAAGATTAATCAGATGGGTGTTACTCCTTCAGGAGTTTGATATTGAGATAAAAGACAGAAAATGGTCAGAAAAATAAGTGGCTGACCACCTTTCCAGAATTGAGCCTGAAGAAGGAGTACACCACCCACAGCTATGGCTGCGATATTTCTGGATGAGCAACTATTTCTCATTCAGCAGGCTCCATGGTTTGCAGACATTGTAAATTACACGGCCATGAATTTCATTCCAAAGGAGTACAGTAGACAACAAGTGAAGAAGCTACTGACTGATACAAAGTACTACTTTTGGGAGGAACCATACCTTTTTAGAAGATGCTCAGATGGTATAAGCAGGAGATGTGTTCCAAATGAGGAAACACAACAGATTCTTTGGCACTGTCATGGTTTTGATTATGGAGGCCACTTTGGTGGTGAAAGGACAGCTACAAAGGTCCTTCAGAGCGGGTTTTAATGGCCGACTCTCTTCAGGAATTCCAGAGTGTTTGTGAAGAGTTGTGACAGATGTGAAAGAGTTAAGAATCTCCCTGCTAACCATGAGATGCCACAGCAGGGGATTCTTGAGGTTGAGTTGTTTGATGTGTGAGGTATTGATTTTATGGGACCTTTTCCACCCTTATATTCCACCAACTATATTCTAGTGGCAGTTGATTATGTGTCCAAGTGGGTGGAAGCTGTGGCTCTACCCACCAATGATGCCAAAGTGGTGTTGAGCTTTCTTCAGAGATATATTTTCAGCCAGTTTGGTGTCCCAAGGACACTCATTAATGATGGTGGAAGTCACTTTTGTAACAGACAGCTGGACTCACTTCTGCAGAGATATGGAGTCCATCATAAAGTGGAAACCCCCTATCACCCTCAGGACAAGTTGAGGTTTCCAACAGGGAACTAAAGAAGATTCTAGAGAAGACCGTCAGTGTCTCCAGAAAGGACTGGTCTAGGAAGCTTGATGATGCTCTCTGGGCTTACCGGACAGCTTACAAGACTCCTATTGGCATGTCCCCTTATCAGCTGGTCTATGGTAAAGCCTGTCACTTGCCAGTTGAGCTGGAGCATAAAACTTACTGGGCAATCAAGTATCTGAATCTTGATGCTCAGGCTGCAGGAATTAAGAGAATGCTCCAGTTGAATGAGCTTGATTAATTCAAATATTTGGCTTATGAGAATGCCAAGTTCTATAAAGAGAGAACTAAGATATGGCATGACAAGAAGATTACCATAAGAGTCTTTGAGCCAGGCCAAAGAGTGCTTCTGTATAATTCAAGGCTCAAACTCTTTTTCGGGAAGTTGAAATTTCGGTGGTCAGGACCGTTTGTAGTTACCAGAGATTCACCATATGGTCATGTAGAGATTCAAGAAGAGAATTCTGACAGAAAATTCACAGTTAATGGTTTGACTCGGTCAGGTTGACACCAAACTTGGGATCTCCAAGTTTGGCACCGTGTATGCGTGCAAAAGGAGAGTTGGACTCTAGAAGGCCCATGCCAAACCTGGAAAATCCCAAGTTTGGCATGAAGAATGATGTAAACACGATACAATTAGGGAAGAAGTTGATGTCGAAATTGAACATTTCAAGTTTGGCGTGGGTGCTACATGCAAAAGAGGCAGAATTCTCTGCCAGGGGGATGCCGAACTTAGCTCCCCTGGCATTTGGAGTGGAGAATTTACAAAAAAAAAAAGGAAACTGGTGCCGAACTTGAGCTACCCCAAGTTTGGCGTGGAAGGGAAAGCTCATATGGAACTCATGGCGCCGAACTTCAATTACCTAAAGTTTGGTGCCAGATTAGTTATTTTATGCTATAATACAGCCAAATCTTCCCAAATCTCCACCAAATCCCTGCAGATTGGAGCCCTCCACTTGACTAGATCCCCACCTTTTCTCCCCCTTCTTATATACCACCCCTTCCCCATACCTGTATGTGATCACTTTCCAACACTACAAGACCTGATCCCTTTACCCTTTTCCCAACGCCAACCCGTGAAGTCCTCCCTTCCCAAAACAATCCTGTGAACAACCCCCTCCCACCAACCCCCCTCTCTTATATAAACTACTTCCACCCTACTTCAACCCACCCACCATACTCACATACAAATCACCCCCACTCTCAAAGCCAGCCCCTTGCCTCTGTGCCTTAACCCACAGCCCCATCCCACACCCCCTTCTTACAGAACCACACGTCCACCACAAACACAAAACCCTTCAATACCACCATAACCCCAACCCTGCAACCGGCCACCCTCCTCTCCCAACCCACATCCACCTCGTCCCCCCCATTCTATCTATCCCCTCTTTCCTTTTTTATTTTTTTTATTATTCATCATTAAAAAAAACGAAAAAGAAACTTTTAGCATTATAATTTATTTTCTTCTGTTGTAATTTGTGCTCTCTTTTCTTCTTTCCCTTTGTATTTTTTTATTTTGCTCGAGGACGAGCAACAGTTTTAAGTTTGGTGTTGTCGCTTTGTTGTTTTATTCTGTTTTTTCTATGGCACCAAAGACCACCCAACCTTCCAAGAAGAGAAAAGGAAAGGAACTGGCCACCGGTTCTCGTGATTCAAGACGCTTCCGCTCTAAACTTCATGAAGAGCACTTTTATGAAGTTACTAGCAAGAGGCCGGTTCTGCCAGAAGTGCGGTTCAACCTCCAACCGGATGAATATCCAGAAATTCAGCGTGAAATTTAGAGAAGAGGATGGCAATTTCTATGCAATCCGCACACACAGGTTGGACAATTAATGGTTCAAGAATTTTATGGGAACCTGTGGATTACTTATAAGGATGTGTCTGGAGTCAATGCAAGGGACCACAAAAGCTTTGTAAAGGAAAGAGTCATTGATTTCAGCCCAGAGATTATCCGGCAGACCCTCCAATTACCACTCGTAGACCGTAATGAAGAGGAATACTACAGTGAGAGGGTAAACAGAGATAAGGAATTAGAGCAAGTACTCACTGATATTTGCATTCCAGATGCCCAATGGAAACTGGGGGTAGAGGGGAATCCATGCCATATCAAAGTCGATGACCTGACGCCTTTGGCTAGGTGATGGCACCATTTTATTCGCCGGTCTATCATACCCACAAGTAACCGGTCCAAGTGCACTGTGGACTGGGCCATTCTGATTCATTGCATCATAAGAGGAGAGATAGTGGAAGTGGAGGATGTCATTGCCCAGCAGATTTACCATGTCGCCACCAACACCAAGGATAATGCCAGGTTGGGCTTCCTACATCTCATCTTCCGCCTCTGTGAGGCCGGTAGGGTGAAGATAAAGAATGATTTCCCTATCCTAGTCGAGAAGCCCATCACAAAGAAGACTATGGAACTGGTAAGGGACTATCAGAGACTCCCAAGAGTCGAACAGGCTAAAGAAGGAGCTCAAGAGGAGTAGGCACTGCCTCTGGGACATTACTTTCCTCCTCAAGATTACTGGCAGTAGCTCGCATCCTCCATGGAGCAGATGAGGGTCACTAATGACAGCCGCTGGCAGCAGTACATGGTGTCTGTAGAAAAGATGAGAGCCACATAGAACAGCCATTGGGAGCATCTATGTACCACCCTTGATGAGATGAGGACTGATCAGAACCTTCAGCGGCAGGAGATCTCGCAACTGAGATAGGATTACAGCCGTCAAAGAGGACCTTACGGAGCACAGCCTGAGGAGAGAGATCCCCACCAAGGAGATTGAGGTGGCTCAGTTCCTTTTCATTTTCCTTATTATTTTGCTATTTTTATGATTAGGTTTCTGTTTTCTGCTATTTTTTTTGTTATTGCATGATTAGTTGTTATTTCAATTCCTAGGTTCTATTTTAATTTACTATTTATTTTGTTATTTGATTTTTATTCTGAAAAAGTGTCTCATGTATTGCTCACTAAGCTTGAAATCAAAAGAAAAGAAAGAAGAAAAAGATGTAATGCATGAGTAAAAGAGTTTATGAAAGATAGTAGTCTCATTTAATCAAATGTGGTGGTGTTCTCTGTGATTCTAAATGTATGACATGAACCGTGCATGTTTGAATTTGAATCAAAGGATGTTGATGTATAAGGAAAAGAAATTTAGAGAACTATTATGAATTTTCTGAAATTAGTGAAAGTTGATCCTTGAAGCAAAAGAAACAGCAAAGGAAGAATAAAAAGCAAGGTCCAAGGCTCTGAGCATCAATGACTAGGGAGGTCAGGCATAATTAAAAGCTCAAAGATTTGTTTCCCTGGTCATATGCTTGTGGTGTTCTTGTGCCAAGTAATCCTTGAGACAAAACATTTAGAGTCGAGATCAGATGCATTTAGCAGAGTATGCCAAAGGCTTTGAGTACCACTGTCTGGGAGTGACTGAAAGAAAATCAGAACTTCAAAAGAGTTCCGCAGTCAAGTGCTTGTGGTGTTCTTGTGTCAATTAACCATTGAGACGGCACATTTAAAGTCACGGCTAGGCTCAAGGTGCAAAGCATCAATTAATTGAAAATTAAAGAATATCGGCTGTGTTCAAGGATTAAACTGAAGTATAAAGATCAAAGAATTCATAATATGATCCGGATTCTGATTTTGAATGACAGTGATGTTCCTCTGATTCAAAGGAGAGTGACATGCCGAAAATGTTCAGAATTACAACAGATAAGCCCCACTTTAAGAAGAGACATGAGCAAAACCGAACTATCACCTCTCATGCAAATTCACATCTCAATAATGTACTAACTTTTGTTGCTTTAAGTTTGGTGTTGTGATGCGTGAGCATCTTTCCTATCTTTTCCTAGTGAATTTGCATTTGAATTGCTAAGTGATGAGCGGATAATTTATACGCTTTTTGGCATTATTTTTACATAGTTTTTAGTATGATTTAGTTAGTTTTTAGTATATTTTTATTAGTTTTTAATTAAAAATCACATTTTTGGACTTTACTATGAGTTTGTGTATTTTTCTGTGATTTCAGGTACTTTCTGGCCGAAATTGAGGGACTTGAGCAAAAATCTTATTCAGAGGCTGAAAAAGGACTGCAGATGCTGTTGGATTCTGACCTCCCTGCACTCAAAGTGGATTTTCTGGAGCTACAGAAGTCCAAATGGCACGCTCTTAATTGTGTTAGAAAGTAGACATCTAGGGCTTTCCAGAAATATATAATAGTCCATACTTTTCCCGAGTTTAGACGACACAAACTAGCATTCAACGCCAGCTTTCTACCCTATTCTGGAGTTAAACGCCAGAAACAGGTTGCAAAGTAGAGTTAAATGTCAGAAACAGGTTACAACCAGGCGTTTAACTCCAAAAGAAGTCTCTACACATGAAAGTTCAATGATCAGCCCAAGCACACACCAAGTGGGCCCCGGAAGTAGATTTCTGCATCATTTACTTATCTCTGTAAACTCTAGTAACTAGTTTAGTATAAATAAAACTTTTTACTATTGTACTAGGGGTCTTTTTCCCTATTTTCGAATTCATATGCCATTTGGGGAGGCTGGCCATTCGGCCATGCCTGGACCTTGTTCTTATGTATTTTCAACGGTAGAGTTTCTACACACCATAGATTAAGGTGTGGAGCTCTGTTGTTCCTCATGAATTAATGCAAAGTACTATTATTTTTCTATTTAATTCAAGCCTATTTCTTCTCTAAGATATTCATTCTCACACAAGAACATGATGAATGTGATGATTATGTGACGCTCATCACCATTCTCACCCATGAACGCGTGCCTGACAACCACTTCCGTTCTACATGCAAACAAGCTTGAATGTGTATCTCTTAGCCTCCTGATCATGAGATCAGAGTCTTTGTGGTATAGGCTAGAATTATTGGCGGCCATTCTTGAGATCCGAAAAGTATAAACCTTGTCTGTGGTATTCCGAGTAGGATCTGGGAAGGGATGGCTGTGACGAGCTTCAAACTTGCGAGTGCTGGGCGTAGTGACAGACGCAAAAGGATTACTGAATCCTATTCCAGCAGGATTGAGAATCGACAGATGATTAGTCGTGCGGTGACAGCACATTTTGGACCATTTTCACTGAGAGGACGGGATGTAGCCATTGACAACGGTGATGCCCAACATACAGCTTGCCATAGAAAGGAGTAGGAATGATTGGATGAAGACAGCAGGAAAGCAGAGGTTCAGGAGGAACAAAAGCATCTCTATACGCTTATCTGAAATTCTCACCAATGAATTACATAAGTATCTCTATCTTTATTTTACATTTTATTTATCTTTTAATTATTAAAACTCTATAACCATTTGAATCCGCCTGACTGAGATTTACAAGGTGACCATAGCTTGCTTCAAGCCGACAATCTCCGTGGGATCGACCCTTACACACGTAAGGTTTATTACTTGGACGACCCAGTGCACTTGCTGGTTAGTTGTGCGAAGTTGTGATAAAGAATTAAGATTATGAACGTGCGTATAAAGTTTTTGACGCCGTTACCGAGGAATGAACGATCACGATTTCGTGCACCACTAAGTTTAATCAAGATTTAATATATTTTAACCACTATGAATGATACTTTGAGTTGTGTGTAATTTTGTTTATTTCAGGTAGAGTTTTGGACAAATTTGACAGAGTTTGAGTCAAGGATAGAAAAAGGAGATATTTGAAGGCAAGGCTGCCACCTCCACGCCAAACTTGAGATACTCAAGTTTGGCGCCACCTCAAAAAGCCCTAAGAAAGCAATGCTGCCACCTCCACGCCAAACTTGGCTTCTCCCAAGTTTGGTGCCAACTCCATTATCCAAGAAGAGCGTTCAGTCTCCTCTACGCTGAACTTGAAGTTCTTCAAGTTCGGCGCCAGCATGAAGCTTCCACGGGATATTTGCGTACAACATCCCATGCCAAACTTGACCATTGTCAAGTTTAGCAGCACAAGCCAAGAAGTAAAGGGGAACCTGCTGCCTAGTCCACGCCGAACTTGACTCCCTTCAAGTTCGGCGCCAACCTTCAATGCACAAGTGGTCCCCAATTCGTCTACACAAGGCTACGAGAAGCAATTAATAAATTTTGATTAAACTTTATTTCTTTTATAATTAGGAAAAGATATTATTTAGTTTTTTAGGAAATATATTTTATATTAATTAGGATTAGATATAAAAGAGAAAAGAATCAGCTCTTCGGGCTCTTCTCTTCTCTTCTCTTCTACATCATTCCACAATTTACAGTTTTCAGAATCCTAGTTTTCTCTCTGAACCATGAGCAAGTAAACCTACACTGTTAAGGTTAAGAGCTCTGTCTATTATATGGATTGATACTATTATTTTTCTATTTTAATTCATGTACTAATTTCTATTTCAAGAATAGTTTTTGTTCTTTATCTTATGAATCTGGGTGGAACGGAAGTATGACCCTTGTTCTAATTGAGTTCTTGTATAACTTGGAAAAGCTCTTTACTTGAACAACAACTTTAAAACAATTTCTCCTAAATTTCTAATTATCTGGACTTAACGGGATACGTGACATATAATCCTCTTATGTTTGGGTAATTAGGGTTTCTGTGGCATATAAACTAGAATTGAACTTCACTCTCTAATTGGAATTAAGTGACCAAGGAATTGGCGGTTGATGAAGGTTAGAGGAGACTAAAATGGTCTAAGGAATTGAGGTTTAGTCATATATAGTTTGCCATGAATTGAATCTTTTATGATTAAAATAGTTAATAAAAAAAGTCAATCCGGGAGATAGATATCTCTGAAACCTTAACTGTTTTCTCCATATATATTTCACCTCAATTTACTGCTTATTTTCTGATTCTCTGAATTACTGTTTGATGCATTTGAACTCTCAACACTCTTTTCTGTTAGTCTAACTAAGTGAATCACTTAACCATTGTTGCTTAGTCCATCAATCCTCGTGGGATCGACACTCATTCACTTGAGGTACTACTTGGTATGACCCGGTGTACTTGCCAGTTAGTTTGTGGTTATAAATTCCGCACCAGTTAGTAGATTATTCCTCTACTCATTTATCCCACAATCTTCCTTGATTATCTGAAGGCCAAATTCTAAATTAGCAGTGGTGGATTCTAATTAGTACATTGCAGTATAATCAACATACCCTAAACTCTTTAATAGTTCTTCTAGATAAAAAAGGTTCACTAAGTATATGTCTATTGAAAAAAATTTATGTACCTTTCTATCTAAATAACGCAGCACTCTATTGTTATCCTTCCCAAGTCTTCCACCATGGTTAAACACGATACGAGCACAACAAAATTAGAATTTATAGCAAAAAAAGAAAAAGTAGCACCTAAATCAAAAATAAAATTCAAAAAGAGGAAAAGCAATAGCAACTTCATTTTAAAATAGTTTCGCTTAACCCCAAAGTCAACTTGTACAAATATAATAACACAACATGTAAAATATAATAATAATAATTTAGTCATTGTAGCCATTTCAAATCAACATACACACATGCAAAATGTATTGTGATTATTCATTGAAGATTTTTAAGTATAGAAAATTAATTAGGAAAAATTTTGTGGTAGAAAAAGCTTCAACAACTAAATATTTATATGCATAAAGGGAGATAAGTATATCAAAAGGGGCTATTATTTATTTTGTATTCCATATGACCATATCTCAATGTTCATTCTATCTCATAGGAACAACTATCAAGAAACATGACAATCCTTAGATATAGTACAGTTTAAATAGTAATGAATTGATTTCTTTCATGACTGTTAGAAACAAGAGACTAAACTGGAGGAAGGATCTATGTATTATTGAGTGTAATCAAGTTGTCTGGAATGATACAATATAAAAGGGTATTTATAGGTGCTAAGAGAATCGTAATAATAAAGATGTAATATTCTATAATAAATATTCAGATATACTAAATAATTCTAATTGATCATAATTGATCCTAATTTTATTCTAACATGTTAGAAACAAGAGACTAAACTAGAGAAAGGATTTGTATATTATTGAGTGTGTTTAAGTTGTCTAGAATGATACAATATAGAACGGTATTTATAAGTACTAAGAGAATCGAAATAATAAAGACGTAATATCCTATAATAAATATTCAGATATGCTAAATAATGCTAATTGATCCTAATTTATCATAATTATATTCTAACATCCCCACTCAAATTCAAGTGACAATTTGAGTTTGAAACATATTTAAAACAACGAAATAAAGAGAAAAAAAACTGCATAAACTGATAAAACGGGTGCAGACGGAACTGCCGGAAGGAAGCGCAGACGGAACTGCCGCTTGTCTGAAGGAAGCGCAGACGGAACTACCGCTTGTCTGAAGGAAGCGCAGATGGAACTGCCGCTATTTGAAGGAAGTGCAGACGGAACTGTCGGAAAGAAAAGCAGACGGAACTACCACAAGGAAACACAGACGAAACGCAGACGGAACTGCTACAAGAAAACGCAGACGGAACTGCCACGAGATAACACAAACATAACTACCACGAGAGAACGCAGATGGAACTACCACGAGAGAACGCAGATGGAACTGCCGAAAGAGAGCAAAAACTATATGATTTCTTCATGAGAATAGGTAAGCAGCGGATGACAATGGTGTTTGATCATTTGACTCGAAAAAAACAAGACAGAAAGAACAGGCTAATTGGTGTGGTGAAAAAGTATCAAAGGAGTGACAAAAGGAAAGGGAAAATGGCATAGAAAATAAAGTGTAAAAACTACAGTGATTTCATCGCAAGGAAAACAACATATCCTCTTCAAGGAAGGTGCCATAGCTCTGATACCATGTTAGAAACAAGAGACTAAACTGGAGGAAGGATCTGTGTATTATTGATTGTAATCAAGTTGTTTGGAATGATACAATATAAAATGGTATTTATAGGTACTAAGAGAATCGTAATAATAAAGACGTAATATTCTATAATAAATATTCAGATATACTAAATAATTCTAATTGATCATAATTGATCCTAATTATATTCTAACAATGACTATTTTACATTTAGTTCAATTAGGATAAAATCCTTCTATCAAATTTGCTTTTTGTTTATGGTAGTTCAAATACGGTACAATTGATTTCTTTCTTTCTATATACATTCACATGCATAGAATATCACTGACAAAGCATAACTCAGAATCATATGCAACTTGCAAAAGTAACAGAATCATGAGCAAAAGAAATTATGGAAACTAGAGTAAAATGTAATGGTAGAGTCCTTAAGTAAATATATTTATCTTACTAGTGAAATGCTCCGTTACGACGCCATCAAACGCCGTTAGTGGACGTCGACACTAACGTCTTTCTGGGAGTCAAGCTTAGTCAATGGAATTTGAAGGGAGATGGTTAGGGTTTCATATAATTTCAGAGAGGAAAGAAGGGTTTTTGTGTTATGAGGTGATTATTGGTATTATATTCTCACCTAATTTATTAAAGGGTAAAGCATACTTTTTGTTCTTGAAGTTTGATAAAAAATTTAAAAATATCTTTAAGTTTTATTTTGTTTCAATTTTACCCCAAAAGTTTTCGATTTGCATCAAATATACCCTCGACGGCTAAATTTTCAAAAAAAATAAGACCAATCTAACAATAATACATGAAAATTATCCTTGATTTGCTTGTGTTGAAGGTTGTTTTTACGAAATTATTGTTGAATTGGTCTTAAATTTTTTGAAAAATTAGCTGTCAGGAGTATATTTGATGCAAATCGAAAACTTTTGGGACAGAATTGGAACAAAATAAAACTTAAGGATATTATTGAAATTTTTATCAAATTTTAGGGACAAAAAATATACTTTATCCTTTATTAAATGATGTAGTTTTAGTGAAATTTACGGTGACCGGGTTAGGTGAGCCCAATATTTGTCATTTTAAGATGGCACTTCATGTGCCACATAGGCATGCTCCGTTAACCCCAGAGACAGATTATTGACAAAGAGACTAACCAGTCACACAAAGTTAATTGTAAGAGGCCGAAAAGGGAATTTATTTTTAATAGGGGCCTAATTGTCTTTTGGTGTAATTTTTAGGAGTCGTTTAGGATTTTTTCTCCACACAATAATAGTAGAACTTGTTGTGATAAGGTTGAATAGGTGGATGTCCATTCTCAAGAGTGAATGAATTTAATGAGAGTTTGAAAACAAGGAATTTTTGCATGTATAAATAGAGGACAAATCGTCAAGCAATATACACTACAATCAATAACAAATACTATTCTCTCTCTCTTTATACATAGCAATAATACTCTTTCTATACATTACTAATATTTTTTTCTTTCTTTTACGTTGCTACATATATTTAAATATATGAATTATTTTTATTATATTGAGTAATTATATTGGTAGATATAATATTAATATTAAGGCTATCTATTTATGTTTCATTATTTTATATCTATTTCCTCTTCCTTATTTATTTATTCTACAACAGAACTAATCATTATAGGAATTAATAAATAGGGATGCGTTTGTTTCTGAGAACAGGACAGGACAAGATACTGAGAATAAAACAGGACAAGATACTGAAGGACAGAGACATAAATTTTTGTGTTCTTGTATTCTGTTTGGTGAAAAACTAGAACAAATTATGAAAATTCAACTTATTCTCAGTTTTTTCATTTAAAAATTTGAGATGAAAAATATAATAATAAAAAATATAATCATGAAAAATTAATAAGAATAATGAAAAAAATATAAAATAAGTTGTGTCTTTGTGTCCTTTCTGTCAGGATGGACACAAAATGCACTAATTCAGTGTCTCTGGACACATTGTCTATGTCCATGTCTCTTCTGCCAAACATGATTATGTGTTTCTGTGTCATTGTTTCAGTGTCCTGTCTCTGTAAACAAACATAGCCTAAGAGACACTTTGATACAAAGTGAAAGAGTGCAGAGATATAAAAAGGGTAAGAATAACATATTTTATAAGCCTCTTTAGTTTTTTCAATAGGTACTATACTATAATCTTTATATCCTATATATGGCATAAATTTGTATGTGAGTATAGCTCTTAATAATTAGATATAGAAAAAATTATGTAACCGACACTACCTTAAACTTACACCCACCCAAACACTACTCTAACATATACTCATACTCGCTAATCAACTACATCTTCTTCCAACTCTCTAATGACATAACCCCTTCCCTCTACAACTTTACCTAATACCTACTCTCTTCTATAACCACCATAGATTGAGCTTGGTTATTGGTGATACCCGCCCACTGCTGCTTCAATTTTACACTTATCACAAAAAAACCAAATGGGTATAGATAAAATCAGAGAAGCAAAGGATGCTCCCTAAGGACGAAGACGTCCTCTCTGACATGGGCGCTCCACCTCAAAAGACGGGATATAAAAAGAAGTTGTATGAGTGCTTCGAATAAGTCTGAATCTCTTCTTATGTTTTCTTTAATTTCACAAATTCCTCCATCTGTTGATATGATGATCTTCACACTGAATTTGGTGTAACCAAATTTCTTGGAATTGGATTTGCTCCTATCCCACTTGGGCATGGTTTGTTAATGAAGGAGAAAGGTGCTTCTTTGGCTTCGGACATGATGATGTTGCGGATAGGGACAGGCAGTTCCGTGCACCACTATTGGCCTAGATTTTCCGATTCTGCTCGGATTGCCACCTCATGTACCAATTTATTTTCCTGCCTCGAAGTTCATGTGAATCAACTATTTGAAATTGAGCTGGACAAATCCTTGATATCCCCTAGTATTGGTTGGATATCTACTATTGATCCCTTTGACTTCATCGCTTGAACCAGGTTTAAACTATCCAATTCAATAATCACATTATGTAACTGCATATTTTTTTGCCAAAATTAAAGCCTCTCTAATTGCTAATGCTTCTGCAGCTAAGGTTGATAACACATCTACTTTCAATGCAGAACTATGGAGTACCTTCCATAAGTGATCTCTAAAAACTACACCAACAGCCACTTCCAAAGTACTCTTTTTAAACGAAGCATTAACATTTTTTTGATCCAGTCTCTCGGAGGAGGCTTCCAGGTAATATTTCTACTGCTATTTCTTAATTCTATTGTGTTGTTCTGTGCTAATTTGTTGCTTTATTATCATATATGATCTGTATACTCAAATTCCATTAAATTAGCTCTAAAAATTGTTAATCTTGGATTAACTTCCACCCTGTTGTGAATTGCTTGATTCCGTGTCTTCTATATCTCCCAAGTTAGGAAGCCAGCTTTGCATATATATGATTTGTGATGGTCTCCCCCACCTGATTTTATTTTCTGAATAATTCCAAAAGCCAGTTTTCAAATGTTGAGATCGTCTGGGCACTAGGGCAGATTTGTAGTTGGGATCCAAACCAAACTGTTCTTGTCCAGAGACACAACAGTAAAGTATGCTCTACAGTCTCCTATTTCTGCAGACATAAAGGACAGATTGAGGTGTTATTAATTTTTTTAATGTTAATTAGTAAAAACTAAAATTATATTGTGAGAAGCTCTCCATAGGAAAATCCTAATTTTCTGTGGAACATTTAGACTCCAAATCTCATCCTATTACTCTCTCTCATATCCTCACTTAATGAAGGTTTATAATTTTCTCCTGTCCTCTGTTCATCTTTGGGAATATGATATCATGTTCGCGCTGAATATTTTCCATCACTTCTATGCAGCTAGATAAATTTATCCCTTTTATTGACAGTGTTTTAAAATAGTGGCCATGGCGGCGCTATGGCGGAATGGCGTGGCGGAATTTGGCCTCGCCGCCATACATAGGCCACTGCAACGTGCTTATCATGGTGGGGCAAAAGGCGGCCGCAATTGCGGTGGTGCCATGGCGAACCACCATGAAAATGGCAAAAATGGCGGGTTTTTTCGGATTTTTCAAAAAAATTCGAGGCTAATTGGGTAAATTAGCAAAACCCTAAATGATATATGTAACCCAGTTCAGCCGATGTAATTCAAAAATGACTCTTCCTCTCTGAACGTCCAAAACGGCTCTTTATCTCTGTTCTCTTTCTCTCTTCTCTCTGCCTCCCATCACCGCCGATCTTAGCCACCGCCTGTCGTCGTCTGTCGCCGCTGCCTGTTGCCGTTCGTCGCCGACCGTCGCCGCTGGTGGTCACCGCCCCTCATCACCACAGTTCCCTCTTTTTTCTGGTTCGTAGAAGGTAGAAGTTACAGTTCCTTTTTTTCATTCAGTTCACTCACTTCACTGTCTCCTTCTCTTCCCTCATAAACCTCTCTTGCTCTAATTTTTTCCTTTCAGCTCAGTTCACCATGTTAACTTCTAGACCAGCCCATAATTCTGATGCCCCTGCCTCTGCCCCTGCCCCTGCCACTACCTCTGCCTCTGCTGGCCATGCTGCTGGAACTGCTGCTCGTCTTGCAGCTACTGTCCCTGCCACTAGGATTGATCCAGGGTGGAAATATGTTAGTGCTGTAGAAGAAGGAAATACCAATGACACCATATGTAATTTTTGTGGAAAAATTATGAGAGGAGGAATTACACGGGCAAAAGAGCACTTAATGATTAAGCCTGGGAATGTTGTTGGATGAAAAATGGTCCCAAAGGATGTTATTGTTGAATTATGGGAGTTTTACAACCAGAAAAAAAAATTGAGGAAGACAAAGTTCTACGTAGGCAAGCACCAAGGAACATAGTGTCAATGCTAGGGAGCTTGATTTAGATAGTTTGGTTTTGGATTGTCAGAGGAAGATGCTCAAGAAATTGATGAAATTCCAAATCCAACTCCAATGGCAGCAGCTAAAGGGGGGAAAGTTCTATGAGAGGTCAAATGGACGTGTTTATGAAAAGACCCGAAACTACCATTACAAGAAACAAAAAGGAGAAATTGAGGCAACAGAATATCAAGGAAGCATGTAATAAGGAAGCGGTTCGTAGAGTTCATCGATACATAGCCCGGTGGTTCTACCAAGATGGGATTCCATTGAATCCAGTGAGGTTGAAGAGTTTTCAAGAAATGTTGTGGGCTGTTGGAAGCTTTGGTCCTAATTTACCTGCTCCCACTTATCATGCTCTAAGGGTTCCATTCCTTAATGAGGAATTAGAATACACCAAAGACTTGTTGAAGGGTCATAAGGAACAATGGAAAAAGTATGGCTACTCTATTACGTCAGATGCTTGGACGGATAAGAGACAACAGAGCATTATCAATTTTCTTGTAAACTCTCCTGCTGGAACAATGCTTTTGAAGTCTATTGATGCCTCTGATTATGTGAAGACGGGTGAAAAAATGTTTGAGCTTCTTGATGGTATTGTTGAGGAAATTGGGGAGCAAAATGTTGTTCAAGTTGTAATTGACAACGGGAGCAACTATGTTCTAGCTGGTAAGTTGCTGATGGAGAAAAGACCGAATCTGTTTTGGACCCCGTGTGCTGCCCATTGTTTGGATTTGATGCTTGAAGACATTGGGAAGTTACCATTAATCCAAAAAACCATAAAAAGTGCCATTTCTTTGGTTAGCTTCACTTATAGCCACTCTAGCACTTTATCCATGTTGAGACAATTCACAAATGGCAAGGAATTGGTGAGGCATGCAGTCACCCGATTTGCCACTTCATTTCTCTCTTTGGAAAGGCTTTATAAGGAGAAAGGAAATCTAAGAAGAATGTTTACTTCGGATGAGTGGGTAAGGAATAAGTTGTCAAGGGAGGCAAAGGAGAGGGAAGCAACAAAGATTGTTATTAGGCCCTCCTTTTGGAATCATGTCAAGTACACCCTTAAGATCATGGGGCCTCTTATTCGGGTGCTTCGACATATTGATGGGGAGAAGAAGCCACAAATGGGTTATATATATGAAGCAATGGAGAAGGCAAAGGAATGCATCAAGAAAACATTTTCTAATGATGTGAGAAAATATTCTGAAGTTTTTAAAATCGTTGACAACAGATGGAATTGCCAACTTCATTGTCCGTTGCATGCAGCTGGTCATTTTCTGAAGTTGTTTTATGAGTGTAATGAGTGGTTAGTGGGATAAATTGGGACTGCCACCTTTCGAGATGTGATAATATGGATGATGATACTGATTTGGTTCATCAAGATGACAACACTTTAAGTTGGAACCTTGTTTTTGAAGCAATGGGAGAACATGAGCCTATGACATATACTAGAAGACAACAAAAGAGAAAAAGAAAAGAACCTGTAACTGCAAGAGGTGGTGCAAAGGGTGGACCAAGTGGGTCTAAGGCTTCAAAAAAAGGAAAAGGAAAAGCAGTAATTGTGGAAGAGGAAGAAGAACCAGAATTTGAAGATGAAGAGGATTTTGAAAATGAAGAAGAACAAGAAGAGGAGATTCAATTCAATGATACTAAATCAGAGGATGATGAGGGGGTAGAGGGACACGATAATAATCGTGTTAATTTGGATGAATTTGATGAGAGCTAGAATGTAGATAGTTTATAGTTTTTATGTTTTATGTCTTCTATTTTATGGCTTGCTTATGATTTTTGAGTTATGATTTGAACTTGATGTTATATTTATTTGCTAAATTTGCTACTATATTTGCTATATTAATTAGATATTTTATGACTAGAAAGTTGCTTATATAGATAGATTTTATAGTTTATTATATTTATAATTTTTCTGCATGTTTTTTTGTACATATATGTGTATTTTAGGTAATCCGCCATTTTCGCCATTTTCCGCAACGCCATCCGCTATAACTTTATGGCGGATTTTTGGCTCACCGCCATGAGCCGCCACCCGCAATCAAAAACTATGTTTATTGGTTAGGCTGATAGGAGTTCTTTTTATTTTTTCCCAATGTCCTCTGTGAAATTTGTGTTCAGCTTGTGGATATTCCAACCGTTTCCTTCATTAATCAACTCATTCACTAATTTAGTATTCTCATTTTTTCCTTGAATTTTTTTCCGCTCCAAGCACCCACCTATCCTTCCAAATTCTGATCTTTTTGCCATTTCCTATAGCTCATCTCCCATTTCTAAGTAAGAACTCTCTTCCTTCTATGATACTCTTCCAAACGTATGATGAAGTTGTCCTACTTTTTGCTTCGGTGAAGTTGCAAGATTGAAAATAAGTTGCCTTTAATACCTGCACCCATATTGCATTGGGTTCTCAAAGGTTCTCCAAGGTTACTTTGCAAGAAATGCTAAGTTTTGAGTGTGTAAAGCCCCCATCCTATTTTCTTATACATAATTTTGTTAAACTTCTCCAATGAATGTCCCTTTCCTTGCCACCTAAATCCCATAAAAATCTAGCTACCTTGTTTTGAGCCTTTGATAGAGCTCTTTTAAAAATCTAACTATGTTCGTGGCGTAAGCCGGGCTACCCTGAACAACTACTTTAATTAAGATTTCCTTCCCTGCTTGATTGGGAAGATTTCCTTCCAACCCTCAATTTTATTAATGACTCTTTCCTCAATCCATTTTAAAACCTTGTTTTTAGATCTATCCTACTGAGTGAATAATCCTAGATACTTTTCAGGTTTGTCCCATGTTGGCATACCAAGAATATCCTTAATGTTTACTCTAGTTTGGATAGAAATATTCTGGCCAAAGGTGATCTTAAATTTTTCTAAATTTATTTTTTGTCCCAATGTCTCTGTGTATAAGTTGAGCATATTAATGAGTTAGTAAACGTCCTCTTCGTTTATCCTAAAAATATAATACAATCATCAGTAAAAAGAAGGTGAGTAATAACTAGAGCAGTAGGAGCTATCTTTAAACTTGAAATCTTTTCCTCTTGAAAAGTGTCATTCATAAGAACAGTAAAAATCTTAGCTGCTATGATAAAGAGATAAGGCGAAAGTGGGTCACCTTGTCTCAGACCTCTTTGAGGTCTGGTTTCTCTAGACAAAATACCATTAATCTTAATTTGATAATTTATCTTCCTAACACATTCTATTAGCAAATTGATCCAATGTTGATTAAGACCAAAGGCCTTAAGGGCTGCTTCAATAAAATCTCACGCTAACTTATCACATGCTTTATTCATATCAATCTTAACAACTAGGTTATTGGATATTTTTCTACCTTTTTCATTGAGATAATGAAATATTTCTTGCACAATGAGTATGTTATCTTGAATTAATCTACCCCTAACAAAGTATTTTGTATAGGAGAGACAATTTAGCAATGATCTTTTTCAACTTTAATACTAGCATTCTAAAAATAATCTTATCTATCAAGTTACAACAATTAATTGGCCTAAGCTGATTTAGAGATTCGGGATGTTTAACTTTTGTTATCAAAACTATGGTAGTTTCGCAAATGTTACCTGGCAAGGATCTTTCCTGAAAAAATTGATTCACTACATCATATACCTCTTTGCCGACAGTGTCCCCATGCTTCTGGAAGAAAAGACCATTGAGCCCATCCAGTCAGGAGCTTTCAGTCCCCCATCCTACTACTTGCTCTCAGTTAGCTATTCTTCCTGTAAATTAAGGATCTCTCTCTTCAGCTTGTTGATCTCCATATCAGCCTAGGAGTGGAAATGGGTAAGATATGGTAGGATTTGGACCCAACCCTAACTCTACCCATAGGTTAAAAACAACCCAACTTTAACCCTACCTACACTCTACCCGCGGGTATCCGACCCTATCTGCGGGTTAACGAAAAATACAATATTATTATATAACCTAAAAAGCATACAAATTAAAAATTTAATATAAACAACACAAATTATCCCACAAACAATACAATCATCCCATATGCAACATAACCATCAAATCTTCAATTTCACATAAAAAATATTTGCTTAAATTAATAACATAAACACAAATAAAATCATTTAACTCCATGTCTCCATAAGCATTCCATTTGCTGCAACAACACCATCACTAATCTATGACTTCAAATACAACAGCAACATCATCATCATTTGTAGTTTAATAATAAGGTTTTTTACCTAAAAATAAAAGATAATAAATTTATTTATTAATTAATCTCTATATAAATTTAGAGTTATGCAAAGTGTACACTAAAATCAATCACCAAAATCAGCCACTAGTATAAAAATACATCTATACACTACAGTATTCTAAAACTAAAAACTCAAGCCCTCCCTAAAGGCCCAAACTACGCAGTTGTACACACAAAACACAATGAAGACACTTTCTCCTACACCTCCTCTCTCGGCCACTATTTTCACCGTGATTGCATATTTTTTGTTATTCTTCGCCGCATTTGTATCTTCGTCTTTGTTGTTCTTCATGCTTCATGGTCTTCTCAGGCCTCTCTGCTTGCTTTTTGATACATTCACGCGAAGAAGTTACCAATAAACAAAACAAAACCTTTGTGAGATTTTTCTCTTCTCGCTGTTTGATTTTCACTCAAAAAACACTTCATACAGTTTTGCTCTGAACCAAGTGTTATCATGTTTAGTTGTTTGATTCACAATTATTACAGCATAAGAAAATACAGGGAGGCATTGGCTATAGTTTGGGAAAAGGAGGCTTCAAACTGTGTCTTCGATCTTCCGGCTTATTGTTGTTGTTTTGAATGATATACCTAGAGACGTGAGATAGTTTTCAAAGCTTAAAGAAGCTGGGTTTTCTCCCACTTATGACATATGCAAGAACTTGCTTGGAATCTACATGGCCTCCGGGAGAACCACGAAATGCAAGGATATTTGGAAGGAGGCAGAAGAAGCGGGATTCAAGTTGGATAAATATTTGGCTTCACATGATGATTCGATGAATAAAAAGCAATAGATTTTAATAATCTTAAAGCTTCTAGTTGTTTATATCATTTATCATACCTTCTTCATAATGTAATAGTTACTAAGTTATTATGAGCTTCCATGTACATTTCATTATCAAGGGAGAGAGGTAGAGAATTTTGTTGTATACATGTAGCTATTGAATTGTGAAAACCATTTGTATCTATTGTAATATTCATATCCTAAGTATGTTTGGTTATTATCTTTAGCAATGTTTGATTATAATGTTGTTATGAACTTTGATTTGTATTTGAGTTTGATTATTAGCATATTTGACACCTTTATTGTGAAAGTGGTTATTATGAGCATTCTGTTGCACTTGAGCACCAAATACTTGTGAAAATGTTTGAACTAAGATATGCCTTTCTTTCTTGTGATTTTGATTTTTGACCTATTAATAAACTTGGCCTAATCTTGTTTCATATCAAATATACATTAGATTACTTTGATTTAGGTCTTAGTGTTTGGTTATAGTTGGATTTCGAATTATGATATAAAACGAATTTGATTATAATTTGATTTTTGAACTTTGATTTGGATTCTTAAGTTTAATTATTATCTTTAGTGTGTTTGATTATAAATGAATTTCAAATTATGATTTAGACGATATTTGATTATAATATATTTTTGGATTTTGATTTAGATTTGTGAGTTTGATTACAACCTAGAGCATGTTTGATTATAATCAAATTTTAGGGTATGATTCGGTGCGTGTTTGATTATAATCTATAAATACAGAACGAAGTTTTTTTAATAATTTTTTTACACTTTTTAAAAACAATATTTTTCTACATTTTGATACCTTGCTTTCTAAAACAACAATGTTCATATTTTGCTTTTGTGTCTACTGCTATTTTTTTAGAATTTGGAGTATCATTCCATGTTAGTTTTAGAGGGTCACTATTTCATTTCTTTGTATTCAATTAATGCTTTTAGCCATATGATTACACTATTTTTACCCATGGTTGGTGTTGGCATTCTCAGCCTTCCTTATGCCATGGCACATATGGCATAGTAGGTACGTGCGTAACGATTCTAGTTAGTGTGTGTGTGTTTGTCTATATATATATATTATATATATATATATATATGGTACTTGAAATAATAAAATTGTTGAACATGTAGGGGTCTTAAGGAGAAGTGGAAAAGTGGAAGGAAGAGACTCAAGTAGAAGGAAAAGTGGAAAACTCTAGGCAAACTACAATACTCAAGGAGAAGTTGAAACAGTTGCGGACCATGGCCAAGGAGGAGCTTTGCGAGCCAGAACCTCCTGCCATGGAAGAGAAGCGGTGACAAAGGAGGAAAGACCAAGACAACTTAGTGAACCAGATCTAGAACTAAGTAAGGAGATCGAAACCAGCAATCGAAAATAAGTAGAATAGAGACGAAGGAGGCGGTTTGACATGGAGAAAGATGAGGTGACAAGCGACGAAAAAGCAAAAACGACCAGGAGGAGCGGCAAAAAACCAAGAACGACCATTGTCAGCGGTGAGCTGTCCGACCTCTAGCATGGCGGTGATACAAGGATGATGGTGGTCGACAAAGAGACGGATCAAGGAAGCAAGGATCTGAGGGAGGCGGCAAGATCTGAAAGAGAAGGGAAGGCATGAGATCTTATTTTAGTGTACATATAGTATTTTTGATAAATTTAACATTAATATAAACAAATAAAAAATATTTATGTAACAGAAACAACATGAAGCCATGAACTCCTCTCTCTCTAATTTCTTAATATTTAAATAAATTTTTGAGAGAAATATAAATTTATGACAAATAATTTATATGTATATAACAGAAATAGCATGAAGTCATGAACTCCTCTCTCTAGTTTCTTTACTGGTTAATTATCTAATTTGCATATGTACTTAGGCTAGGTTGATAAATAATCATTGATTAATCAAATTCTCAGTGTTTTAATAAGTTCCCACTCCACAAATTAAATTAAATCAAATTAAATAACCACTTATCTAATCTGCATATGTACTTAAAAATTTCAGTGATCAAGGCAGAGTAACATACTTTCAAGCAAAGCGAGCACGATGAGTAGATGCTGAAGTCTGAATGAACATGGTGGCAGGAGGAGCGCTGAATGGCAAAACAAAGTACGCGAGCAAGCCGACGGATGGTGGGGACATGAGCAGCGCCACAACGAGAGTGGGGCTAGACGCTAGTAGGGTACAGTAGCGCCGATGATGCGAGTGAGGGTAGACATGGGCAGGGTGCAACAGCGACAGCGACGTGAGTAGGGCAAATGCAGCTAAGGTGCAATAGCGCTGGTGACGGGAGTGGGGGCAAATGGGGGTAGAGTACAACAGCGGTAGGGTGCATAGAGATTGAGATTTGAGAGAAGAGGATTAGGGTTCATTGTGTTCTTGGGGAGCTGTGAAATGTGAATCTGTGATCCGAGGACTAAGGCTAGGGTTGATGATGTTTTATTTAGGGAAAAAAAACAAATAGGTCCCTAACTTTTTGTTCCGCAGACATTTTTATCCCTGAAGATTGAAAAATACATTTAAATCCCTGACCTCTTTAAAAGGTGGACATATGTATCCCTCCATTCCATTGGGTCTGTCAGACTCAACAGAAAAGTCTGACGTGGCTCTTGTTACGCTGACCTGGCTGTTGTAGATGCACATGTGGAGGAAAACCTTTTAAAATGGGACAAATTAGTCCCCATAATTCAAAACGGCGTCGTATGCACTCACAGCATCGAAGCTGAGTTTCCCAAACAACAAGAAGCAATCTTCAATCCCTTTTCTTCTCAGAAGACCCTTGCTCATTCTTTTTCCTTCTTCCAATTTCCATTCCTTCTATCGCTGCCTCAACGCCTCTGCTCCGACGATGCTAACAGCACCGACAACGGCAGTGGAAACAACTTCTGATGGGACGCCATCCAGGACTTCGTCAGGAATGCTATCAAGCAGTTCGATTCTCTTATCAACTCGCTCTTGAAGGAAAATGCGGTGATTGAGGGTAGTGGTAAGAAGGAGAAAGAGTGGGATTGCAACCGGTGGTGGCTGTACTTATGTAAGTTTTATTTAGTTTTGGTAGGGCAAAAAAATAGAGAAAATGTTGTAAGGTTTTCTTTTAAGGGGTTAAAGCCAGAGAGGTATATTAGGTTTGAAATTGCAGCAAAACCGTTTGAGAGCCCTTCATTTCCCTTAGCTGTAGAGAGAACAAGAAGAAAAGACCCTCTTGATGGCTTCGAAGTCTATACAAATAGATGGAATATCACTGACCACCATTATTGGACTATAAGTTCATCAAAACTTTTATTAGTAGTTTGTTTAATTCTGTGTTTGCTAAGCATTGTGACTTAAGTTTCTTGCTCTTAGACTTGTATATGAATTTTCCTTTTATTAAAAAGGGTGGAGCTTTTTAGGAAAAGTGAGTAAGAAAGGATCATTCTTGTCTTTGAAAGGGTTACATGGAATGATGATAACCATATTTTCTTTGGGGCCTTTTGTAGCTTTATGCAAAATGCAAATGCCTAGATGATGAGCGGATAATTTATATGCTTTCTGGCATTGTTTTTACATAGTTTTTAGTATGATTTAGTTAGTTTTTAGTATATTTTTATTAGTTTTTAAATAAAAATCACATTTCTGGACTTTACTATGAGTTTGTGTGTTTTTCTGTGATTTCAGGTATTTTCTGGCTGAAATTGAGGGACTTGAGCAAAAATCAGATTCAGAGGTTGAAGAAGGACTGCAGATGTTGTTGGATTCTGACCTCCCTGCACTCAAAGTGGATTTTCTGAAGCTACAAAACTCCAAATGGTGCGTTCTCAATTGCGTTGGAAATTAGACATCCAAGGCTCTCCAGAAATATATAATAGTCCATACTTTTCTCGAGTTTAGATGATGCAAACTGGCATTAAACGCCAGTTCCATGTTGCATTCTGGAGTTAAACGCCAGAAACAGGTTGCAAAGTGGAGTTAAATGCCAGAAACAGGTTATAAACTGGCGTTCAACTCCAAGAAAGACCTCTCCACGTGAAAGTTTCAATGCTCAGCCCAAGCACACACCAAGTGGGCCCCATAAGTGGATTTCTGCATCATTTACTTATTTCTATAAACCCTAGTAACTAGTTTAGTATAAATAGAACTTTTTACTATTGTCTTTACATCTTTAGTTTCATCTTTAGATCACATTTGGGGGCTGGCCTCTCGGCCATGCCTGGACCTTCATCACTTATGTATTTTCAACGGTGGAGTTTCTACACACCATAGATTAAGGTGTGGAGCTCTGCTGTTCCTCATGGATTAATGCAAAGTACTACTGTTTTTCTATTCAATACAAAATTATTCCACTTCTAAGATATTCATTCGCACTTCAATGTGAATGTGATGATCATGACAATCATCATCATTCCCAACTTATGAACGCGTGCCTGACAACCACTCCCGTTCTACCTTAGATTCAATGGGTATCTCTTGGATATCTAATACAGGGGACCGAGTTCGAGATATTAGAATTTTCGTGGTATAAGTTAGAACCCATGGATGGCCATTCCTGAGATCCAGAAAGTCTAAACCTTGTCTGTGGTATTCCGAGTAGGATCTGGGAAGGGATGGTTGTGACGAGCTTCAAACTCGCGAGTGCTGGGCGTAGTGACAGACGCAAAAGGATCAATGGATCCTATTCCAGTATGATCGAGAACTAACAGATGAATAGCCGTGCTGTGACAGAGCATCTTGGACCATTTTCACTGAGAGGATGGGAAGTAGCCATTGACAACGGTGATGCCCAGCATACAGCTTGCCATGGAAAGGAGTAGGAATGATTGGATGAAGACAGCAGGAAAGCAAAGGTTCAGGAGGAACGAAAGCATCTCTATACGCTTATCTGAAATTCTCACCAATAAATTACATAAGTATCTCTATCCCAATTTATATTTTATTTATGTTTTTATTATCAATTCACCATACCCATTTGAATCCGCCTGACTGAGATTTACAAGGTGACCATAGCTTGCTTCAGGCCGACAATCTCCGTGGGATCGACCCTTACTCACGTAAGGTTTATTACTTGGACGACCCAGTGCACTTGCTGGTAAGTTATGCGAAGTTGTGATAAAGAGTTGAGATTACAATTGTGCGTACCAAGTTGTTGGCGCCATTGATGATCACAATTTCATGCACCAAGTTTTTGGCGCCGTTGCCGGAGATTGTTCGAGTTTGGGCAACTGACGGTTCATCTTGTTGCTCAGATTAGGTAATTTTATTTTAATTTTAAGCTTTTTGTTTTTATTATTTTTATTTTCGAAAATTCTTCAAAAAATACAAAAAAAAAAATTATTCTATGTTCTTCAGAATTTTTAAGAATGAATTCTAAAGTTTCATGAAGCACGTTGAAGCCTGGCTGGCTGTAAAGCCATGTATGATTCATTTGGACCGAGGCTTCCACTTATCAGCATATGAAGTTGGATGAAGTATCAGCTGTTGTATTTTTTATTTGTATCTGCTGAAGCTTGGCTGGCCATTGGCCATGTCTAGTATTTTGGACCGGAGCTTTCACTGAAAGCTTGGCTGGCTAGTGAGCCATGTCTAATTCCTGGACCGAAGCTTTAGACTAACATTGCAGATTCCTGGAATTCTTATAAAAAATTTTGAAATCCTTATTTTTTATTTTTTAAATTAATTTTCAAAAAATCCAAAAAAATTAATAAAATCATAAAAACCAAAAATTTTATGTTTCTTGTTTGAGTCTAGTGTCAATTTTTAAGTTTGGTGTCAAATTGCATGTTGTTACTTTTCTTTCATTTTCGAAAATTCATGCATTGCATTCTTCATGATCTTCAAGTTGTTCTTGGTAAGTCTTCTTGTTTGATCTTTAAAATTTCTTGTTTTATGTCTTTTCTTGTTTTTCATATGCATTTTTAATTTGTTAATGTCTAAAAATTAAAAATCTTTAAGTTTGGTGTCTTGCATGTTTTTCTCTTCTTCAAAATTTTCAAAAATAAGTTCTTGGTGTTCATCTTGACATTCAAAGTGTTCTTGGTGTTCATCTTGACATTCATAGTGTTCTTGCATGCATCATGTGTTTTGATCCATAATCTTCATGTTTTGAGTCTTTTTGTTGTTTTTCTCTTTCATCATTAAAAATTCAAAAATCAAAAAAATATCTTTCCCTTTTTCTTCTCATCAAATTCGAAAATTTGAGTTGACTTTTTCAAAAAATTTTAAAATCTTGTTATCTCTTATAAGTCAAATCAAATTTTCTATTTTAAAATTCTATCTTTTTCAAAATCTTTTTCAAAAATCAAATCTTTTTCAGTTTCCGTTTAATATTTTCGAATTCCTTTTTAAAATTTTTCGAAATATTTTTCATTTTTTTTTAATGTTTTCGAAAATATTCAAATTAATTTTCAAAATCTTTTTCTTATTTTATTTTATAATTTTTGAAATTACTACTAGCATTTAATGTTTTGATTCAAAAAATTTTCAAGTTGTTACTTGCCTATTAAGAAAGGTTCAATCTTTAAATTTTAAAATCATATCTTTTAGTTTCTTATTAGTCAAGTAATCAACTTTAACTTCAAAATTCAAATATGTTTAATTTTCTTTTCAAATCTTTTTCAAATTAAGTTTCAATCATATCTTTTCAAAATTAATTTTCAAATCCTTTTTTTTTTGTAATCCTATCTTTTTGTTTTAATCATATCTTTTTCAAAACTACCTAACTAACTCTCTCTCTAATTTTTGAAAATCCCTTCCTCTTTTTCAAAAATTCCTTTTTAAATAATTAATTGTTTTAAATTTAATTTAATTTCATTTTTCTTTTTAAATTTTTGAATTTTAATTCTAACTTTAATTAAAAACAAAAATATTTTTCTTTTCTTTTTATTTAATTTTTGAAATTCTCTCCCCCTCATCTCTTTCTAATTATTTTATTTATTTACTAACACTTCTCTTCATCTAAAAATTCAAACACTCTCTTCCTCCTGGTGTTCGAATTTCTTTTCTTCTACTCACATAAAGGAATCTCTATACTGTGACATAGAGGATTCCATATTTTCTTTGTTATTTCCTTCTTTGTCATATGAGCAGGAACAAGGATAAGAAAATTCTTGTTGAGGGTGATCCTGAACCTGAAAGGACTCTAAAAAGGAAGCTAAGGGAAGCTAAAGCACAACTCTCTGGAGAAAATCTGACAGAAATTTTCGAAAAAGAAGGAGACATGGCCGAAAATAATAAAAATGCAAGGAAGATGCTTGGTGACTTTACTGCACCCAATTCCAATTTACATGGAAGAAGCATCTCAATTCCTGCCATTGGAGCAAACAATTTTGAGCTAAAACATCAACTAGTTTCTCTGATGCAACAGAACTGCAATTTTCATGGACTTCCATCTGAAAATCTTTTTCAGTTCTTAACTAAATTCTTGCAGATCTGTGATACTGTTAAGACCAATGGGGTTGATCCCGAGGTCTACAGGCTTATGCTTTTCCCGTTTGCTGTAAGAGACAGAGCTAGAGTATGGTTGGACTCTCAACCTAAAGATAGCCTGAACTCTTGGGATAAGCTGGTCACGGCTTTCTTAGCCAAGTTCTTTCCTCCTCAAAAACTTAGTAAGCTTAGAGTAGATGTTCAGACCTTCAAACAGAAGGAAGGTGAATCCCTCTATGAAGCTTGGGAGAGATACAAGGAACTGACCAAAAAGTGTCCTTCTGACATGCTTTCAGAATGGACCATCCTGGATATATTCTATGATGGTCTTTCTTAATTATCTAAAATGTCATTGGACCATTCTGCAGGTGGATCCATTCACCTAAAGAAAACGCCTGCAGAAGCTCAAGAACTCATTGACATGGTTGCAAATAACCAGTTCATGTATACTTCTGAAAGGAATCCTGTCAGTAATGGGACGCCTATGAAGAAGGGAGTTCTTGAAATTGATACTCTGAATGTCATATTGACTCAGCAAGTCAATATAATTTCTCAGAGTCTGAATGGATTGAAGGAATCATCCAACAGTACTAAAGAGGCCTCTTCTGAAGAAGAAGCTTATGACCCTGAGAACCCTGCAATAGCAGAGGTGAATTACATGGGTGAACCCTATGGAAACACCTATAATCCCTCATGAAAAAATCATCCAAATTTTTCATGGAAGGATCAACAAAAGTCTCAACAAGGCTTTAATAATGGTGGAAGGAACAGGTTTAGCAATAGCAAGCCTTTTCCATCATCCACTCAGCAACAGACAGAGAATTCTGAGCAGAATCCATCTAGCTTAGCAAATATAGTCTCTGATCTATCTAAGGCCACTTTAAGTTTCATGAATGAAACAAGGTCCTCTATTAGAAATTTGGAGGCACAAGTGGGCCAACTGAGTAAAAGAGTCACTGAAACTCCTCCTAGTACTCTCCCAAGCAATACAGAAGAAAATCCAAAGAGAGAGTGCAAGGCCATGGATTTGACCATCATGGCCGAACCTACAAGGGAGGGAGAGGACGTGAATCCCAGTGAGGAAGACCTCCTGGGACGTCCAGTGATCAATAAGGAGTTTTTCTTTGAGGAACCAAAGGAATATGAGGCTCACCTAGAGACCATAGAGATTCCATTGAACCTCCTTCTGCCCTTCATGAGCTCTGATGAGTATTCTTCCTCTGAAGAGGATGAAGAAATTACTGAAGAGCAAGTTGCTAAGTACCTTGGTGCAATCATGAAGCTGAATGCCAAATTATTTGGTAATGAGACTTGGGAAGATGAACCTCCCTTGCTCATCAATGAACTGAGTGATCTGGATCAACTGACATTTTTTCAGAAGAAACAGGAACCTGAAAAGTTCTTAATACCTTGTACCATAGGCACCATGACCTTTGAGAAGGCTCTATGTGACCTTGGGTCAGGGATAAACCTCATGCCACTCTCTGTAATGGAGAAATTGGGAATCTTTGAGGTGCAAGCTGCCAGAATCTCATTAGAGATGGCAGACAACTCAAGAAAACAGGTTTATGAACAAGTAGAGGACGTGCTAGTAAAGGTTGAAGGCCTTTACATCCCTGCTAATTTCATAATCCTAGACATTGGAAAGGAAGAGGATGAATCCATCATCCTTGGAAGACCCTTCCTAGCCACAGCAAGAGCTGTGATTGATGTGGACAGAGGAGAGTTAGTCCTTCAACTGAATGAGGACAACCTTGTGTTTCAAACTCAAGAATCTCCTTCTGTAACCATGGAGAGGAAGCATGAAAAGCTTCTCTCACTGCAGAGTCAACCAAAGCCCCCACAGTCAAACTCTAAGTTTGGTGTTGGGAGGTTCCAACAAAGCTCTGATTATCTGTGAGGCTCCATGAGAGCTTACTGTCAAGCTACTGACATTAAAGAAGCACTTGTTGGGAGGCAACCCAATGTTACTTAATTATTTTATTTTATTTTTATTTCTATGTTTATTTCATGTTTTATTAGATTGATGATCATGTGGAGTCACAAAAAAAACTACTGAAAAATCAAAAATAGAATGAAAAATAGAATGAAAAAACAGCACACCCTGGAGGAGAGCAGTCTGGCGTTTAAACGCCAGAAACAAGCATCAGTCTGGCATTTAACGCCAGAAACAGGCACCAAGCTGGCATTTAATGCCAGAAACAAGCTACATTTGGGCGTTTAACGCCAGAAACAGGCAGCAGTCTGGCGTAAAATGCTAGGATTGCACAGCAAGGGCGTTTTACACGCCTAATTGGAGCAGGGATGTTAAGTCCTTGGCCCCACTGGATCTGTGGACCCCACAGGATCCCTACCACTTCTTCTCTCATCTTCACACCTTTTCATAACATTCTTCCTCAATTAACCTCCACTAATCACCTCCATTACTCCTCCAAAACCATCATACAACCCACCTGCAACCACCCACTTAAATTCAACCCATCACTCCTTCCTTTTCACACATCATAACCACCTAAAACCCCCTTGACCGAACCATTTACACACCTCCATCTCCTCCATTTTCTTCTTCTTCTACTCACTTCTTTCTTCTTTTGCTCGAGGACGAGCAAACATTTTAAGTTTGGTGAAAAGCATTGCTTTTTTATTTTTCCATAACCACTAATGCCTCAAGGGATGCACTTCCCTCCACAAAACTATTGGGAGTAAATCAACACCTCCCTAGGAGAATTAAGTTCCAACATGGGACAACTAAGGGTGGAGCACCAAGATCACTCCATCATCCTTCATGAAATTAGAGAAGATCAAAGAGCCATGAGGGAGGAGCAACAAAGGCAAGGAAGAGACATAGAGGAGCTCAAAAGTACCATTGGTTCTTCAAGAAGAGGAAGACGCCACCCTCACTAAGGTGGACTCATTCCTTAATCTCCTTGTTTATTTATTTTCCTATTTTTCGATTTTTGAGCTTTATGTTTATTTATATTTGTGTCTTATTACATGATCATTAGTGTCTAAGTGTCTATGCCTTAAAGTTATGAATATGAATCCATCACCTCTATTAAATGAAAAAATGTTTTAATTACAAAAGAATAAGAAGTACATGGTTTCGAATTCATCCTTGAAACTAGTTTAATTATTTTGATGTGGTGACAATACTTTTTGTTTTCTGAATGAATGCTTGAACAGTGCATATGTCTTTTGAAGTTGTTGTTTATGAATGTTAAATATGTTGGCTCTTGAAGAATAAGGAACAAGGAGAAATGTTACTTGATAATCTGAAAAATCATAAAAATAATTCTTGAAGTAAGAAAAAGCAGTGAATACAAAAGCTTGCAAAAAAAAAGAAGAAAAAAATAGCGAAAAAAAAGAAAAGAAAAAGAAAAAGAAAAAGCAAGCAGAAAAAGCCAAAAGCTCTTTAAACCAAAAGGCAAGAGCAAAAAGCCAATAGCCCTTAAAACCAAAAGGCAAGGGTAATAAAAAGGATCCAAGGCTTTGAGCATCAGTGGATAGGAGGGCCTAAAGGGATAAAATCCTGGCCTAAGCGGCTAAACCAAGCTGTCCCTAACCATGTGCTTGTGGCGTGAAGGTGTCAAGTAAAAACTTGAGACTGAACGGTTAAAGTCAAGGTCCAAAGTTAGTATATTCTCTTCTTTTTATCCTATTTGATTTTCAGTTGCTTGGGGACAAGCAACAATTTAAGTTTGGTGTTGTGATGAGCGAATAATTTATACGCTTTTTGGCATTGTTTTTACATAGTTTTTAGTATGATTTAGTTAGTTTTTAGTATATTTTGTTTTTAAATAAAAATCAAATTTCTGGACTTTACTATGAGTTTGTGTATTTTTCTGTGATTTCAGGTATTTTCTGGCTGAAATTGAGGGACTTGAGCAAAAATCAGATTCAGAGGTTGAAGAAGGACTGCAGATGCTGTTGGATTCTGACCTCCCTGCACTCAAAGTGGATTTTCTAGAGCTACAAAACTCCAAATGGCACGCTCTCAATTGCGTTGGAAAGGAGACATCCAGGGCTTTCTAGCAATATATAATAGTCCAACTTTGCCCGATTTTAGATAACGCAAACTGGCATTAAACGCCAGTTTCATGTTGCATTCTGGACTTAAACGCCAGAAACAGGTTGCAAAGTGGAGTTAAACGCCAAAAACAGGTTAAAAACTGGCGTTCAACTCCAAGAAAGACCTCTCCACGTGAAAGCTTCAATGCTCATTCCAAGCACACACCAAGTGGGCCCCAGAAGTGGATTTCTGCATCATTTACTTATTTCTGTAAACCCTAGTAACTAGTTTAGTATAAATAGAACTTTTTACTATTGTCTTTACATCTTTAGTTTCATCTTTAGATCACGTTTGGGGGATGGCCTCTCGGCCATTCCTGGACCTTCATCACTTATGTATTTTCAACGGTGGAGTTTCTACACACCATAGATTAAGGTGTGGAGCTCTGCTGTTCCTCATGGATTAATGCAAAGTACTACTATTTTTCTATTCAATACAAACTTATTCCACTTCTAAGATATTCATTCGCACTTCAATGTGAATGTGATGATCGTGACAATCATCATCATTCCCAACTTATGAACGCATGCCTGACAACCACTCCCGTTCTACCTTAGATTCAATGGGTATCTCTTGGATATCTAATACAGGGGACCGAGTCCGAGATATTAGAATCTTCGTGGTATAAGTTAGAACCCATGGATGGCCATTCCTGAGATCCAGAAAGTCTAAACCTTGTCTGTGGTATTCCGAGTAGGATCTGGGAAGGGATGGCTGTGACGAGCTTCAAACTCGCGAGTGCTGGGCGTAGTGACAGACGCAAAAGGATCAATGGATCCTATTCCAGTATGATCGAGAACCGACAGATGAATAGCCGTGCTGTGACAGAGCATCTTGGACCATTTTCACTGAGAGGACGGGAAGTAGCCATTGACAACGGTGATGCCCAGCATACAGCTTGCCATGGAAAGGAGTAGGAATGATTGGATGAATACAGCAGGAAAGCAGAGGTTTAGGAGGAACGAAAGCATCTCTATACGCTTATCTGAAATTCTTACTAATGAATTACATAAGTATCTCTATTCCAGTTTATATTTTATTTATGTTTTTATTATCAATTCACCATACCCATTTGAATCCGTCTGACTGAGATATATAAGGTGACCATAGCTTGCTTCAGGCCGACAATCTCCGTGGGATCGACCCTTACTCACGTAAGGTTTATTACTTGGACGACCCAGTGCACTTGCTAGTTAGTTGTGTGAAGTTGTGATAAAGAGTTGAGATTACAATTGTGCGTACTAAGTTGTTGGCGCCATTGATGATCAAAATTTCGTGCACCACTAGATGAGCTTCTATCAAAAGATTAAACATTAAAATTATTTTTTTGTGATGTTTATGGGAGTTAGGAAGGAAAGGTAAAGGGAGAAATAAAATTTTTATTTCAAAATTTAGAAAGGATAGAACTATAATTTTATGTTTTGATCATCTAAAACTCTCTATTTGGAACAAGCTAAAATTTAACTATAACATGCTATAGAATTCACAAGAGACAGAAGGATTGGTAACCCTATTCAACCAGATTGGGTTGGGTTGGTAGAATGTGTGATGCCAGGCTTATATCAACCCTTTTGAAGGTTCTTTTACTCCATCTCGACAATTCTCTTTTGCACTCAGTTATTTTTTGTGTCAAGTCTACTCAATTATCTCCTCCTTCTTTCTTTTTGTTGCTCCAACCCTTCTTGACGATGTACTCACAATCCTCATGATCCATCCAATAAGCTTCAAATTTGAAAGACTTTGTTATTCAGCTTTTTGGTTCAAGATCCAGTAGCAAAATACTGTGATCAAAACTAATAGCAGGTAACCCATACAACACCGCATGTTGAAACCATTTTCTCCACTTCCAATTTACTAGAGCTCTATCAAGTCTCTCCTTAGTGACAAAGTCATTTCTGAGATTACTAAACCAAGTGAATTTCATGCCTTTTAATTCTATATCCATGAATTCATATTCATCTACAAAAGCTCTAAAAGCCTGAATTTGATTTAGAGGCTTGGGGTGCAAACCAATTTTTTCATCTTGAGACAAAACATCATTAAAATCACCCAAAAATAATTTAGGCCCCTGCAGGTTCTGGCTTCTCATAGTAAGCTCCCTCCATAGCTCTTTTCTTCTTTTAGGATTGAGGTGCCCATAGGTAAATATCCTCTACCAATAATCAAATCCATTATAATTAATATTAGCTATAATATAGTTATGGCACCATTCATAAACATTAAGATTTATATTAGCATTCCAAAATAAATGGAAGCCCCTGGACAAGCTCCAGGGTTCCACACAAAACATCTTGTCATATTTTAAAATTCTCCTAATCATATAATACTATTACTATAAGCTTTAGTTTCTGAAAGAAAAACTATATACAGGTTAAATTTTTTACACAGACTCAAAAGCTCTTTAACTGTCGCAGGTGCTGTCAACCCACGATAGTTCCAACTCAAGATCTTCATGGCTGTGGGTGGGGCATGTGTTGGCTCGCTTGCTCAGCCATAATAATATCTTCTAGCTTTATCCTTGTCTTGCTTGCTTCCTCTATTCCAGTAGTCACTATATTTAGCTCCTCTCCCTCTTTAAACATAAGCTGGTCCTTTGGTTCTCTCTTTCTCTTCAGATTTAGGCAATTCTCTATGTTCTGAGCTAGCTCTATTTCCCAGTTTTTTCCTGTCCTCTCTATCACCGCATTACTCCTTTCCATTATATATTCTTTTACTGCTGCCATATCATCCTCTTCCTCTGCCAATTCCAGGAAATAAATTTCACCTTCCTTAGTTACGTGTGTTGACGCTTTACCTTTCTTTTTCTCTACACTCTTCAGTTTTGGTCTTCCTCTAATGCTCCAAATGATTTTTTCTGTCATATTTGATTTTTTGTTGGTCTCCAGTGCTACTTCTTTGCTTGGATTCCCCTCCTCAACTTTCTTCCTGGCTCACATTGTTTCTCTTAAAATTTCTATTATAGTTTTGACCTTATTATTGCCTAAGCCTTGAACCACATTTTTTTGGGCTTCCTAATGATTTTTCTCTTCTCCAGCAATAGGGCTACCCTTCGTTGTATGTAGTTAGGCTTATTTGTTCTTTTTCCTCTGATCCAAAGTGTGTGAAATATTGGGCATATTAGCCTAGAATCCATGTTCTCTATTTTCTATCCCAGCTTTTCTTTCCTTGAACCTTCCCATAATCTCTTTTTTCTCTTAACTAAACCTAATTCTTTCTTTTTATCTTTTATGTCATTTATTAGCATGATTTTTGGAATTACATCCACCTACTCCCTTGATCCTTGACTTTCCTCACCTACTCCTTTTAGATTGTCGTGCATAGCCTCTCTTAGTCCTTGTTCTCCTGCTTCTACTCCCCACCCAGTCCCACTTTCTTCGGTTTATTGCTTTTCTTTACTCTCTTCCACAGCATGTGCAGATTCACGCGCCTGCTCTGCCATTTTTTTGCTTCTAAGTTCTTCTTTACTTGTACGTTCCTCACCCTTTGGAGAAAGCAGTTTAACTCTGTTGACTCTTAAACCTGGTCCATACCTTGGAATGCTTGGGTTCCATACTGCCATAGCTATGGGTCTGTTGCAATCTTTCTTTCCATGGCCAAGTATACCATAGTTTAAACAATAACTATCTTGTATTCTTTCGTATTTGAACTCTACTAGGCTTTTGGAAGTTTATCTCTGGACAGCTATATCCCTGTGGGTAGAGGTTCATTTATATTAATCTCTACCTTGACTCTCAAGAAGGTTCTTTCCAAATCATTACCCCTTCTAGGATTCTTGGATTCCACTATTGGTCCTAGCTCTTTGCCAATGATTTCAGCTGCATTTGCACCCATAACAGCATGTGGTTATGCTTCACATCATAAACTGATTGATGTTGATCCCATATTTGTAGGTTGATGAGTTAGTCTCGAATGCTCCATGTACCTCCATCCAATATTTGAATACCCCTCTTCTCATTGCTGAAGCTAATCACCATTTTGTTTTTGCCTACCTCAGAGAAAGCCACTCCTTTCTTATTATCCCACATCCCTAGCCGAACGTTCTTGCTTGTCTTGAAGTTTATCTCTTTGTCAGAGATTATTTTTCCTACCAAATTGAGGCTTTCCTAACTGTAAGTTTCCTCCGATATGCTTTTAATGGATAACACTTTGCCCTCTATAATTTGATTTCCTTCATTTTCCATAATGCTTCTCCAATTCCTGTAGTGGTAAATATGCTAGTGTATGTTGAAAAGTTTGTTGATGCCATTAACTAAGCGAGCAGGTGTAAAGATGATGTAACTTGTATGCTATTTTTCAAACTTTGAATTTCTATTACTGATATTATTATAGGTTGTGTGTGAAGATAAGTGAGAACGCTAAAATAAGGTAAAGAAGTTGGAAGACAGAACCTTTAGTTTTGTGTGGCTCTTCTACAAAGAGAAAGGACTCTCAATAAAGAACTCTCCTCCAGAGAGAACTCAATACTCAAATTTTTTCTTCATTACCTCTATTTCATTACTAGGGGTTGATTGGATAAGATCCGTGGATCTACGGTATTTATCCGCATCCGATCTACACTCCATTGGGATCAGATCATGGATATTCTTTTGCGAATAGTTTAATGTATATTTTAATGTGTTTTTTGCATGTTTGGAAACTGAGTTTGTATGAATAGAAACTTTCGACTGTATTTCAAGTAAATTCGACTATAATTGGTGCTATTATTATTTAATATTATGTATGTGGCTAGTATTTGGGTGTATATCATACGTATTTGAGTGTAACTGGTGATGTTTTATGTGTATATCATGCGTATTCGAGTGTAACTAGTACTATTTTGGGTATATATCATGCAAATTCGAGTGTAACTGGTGTTGTTGTCCTATACCATGTGTAACAAGAAATAGAGTATTGTCCTTGTACTTCTGGTGTCATTTTATACATGTTTGGTTGACTTGAATATCATTTTAAACTCATATAATGTTGTGTAAATCCAAAAATTAATAGAGGTGTATGTTGCTGGTATTTGGGTGTATATCATGCGTATTCGAGTGTAACTGGTGCCGTTGTCCTATACCATGTGTAACAAAAAAATAGAGTATTGTCCTTGTACTTCTGGTGTCGTTTTATGCATGTTTGATTGACTTGAATATTATTTTGAACTCATATAATGTTATGTAAATCGAAAAAATAATAGATGTGTATATAGCTGGTATTTGAGTGTATATCATGCATATTAGAGTGTAACTGGTGCTGTTTTGGGTGTATATCATGCAAATTCGAGTGTAACTGGTGATGTTTTTATCTATTAACAATATTTTTTATTTCTTATAGTAAAAATGGCAAGTAAGAACCCAGCTGGAAAAAAAATACAATGTAAGCACATATATCTTAGACCAACTCAATTTTTTCTTTTATAAATATAGCTTATTTAAATGATTTTCGTTTGGTTTGTTTACAGCAAACCAAGGATTTGAGATGCTCCATAAGACTACTGAATGAAAAGTTCCAAAAAATGATTAAAGTAAAGAAGGCCATCGTCCGGGAATTAGGATTTGATGATTTGATGCACATCCCTCTGATGAATGTGCCACATAAACTCTTGAAGGAGTTGGCATATTCCTTTCATTTGTCAAAAAACAAATTGGACACCCGGCACAATGCATTGAGCATTAAACCCAAAATAAATAGGAGCTGCCCTTGGCTTGAATGCATCAGGTAACTGATTATACAAAACCTTCATACTTGCATTCTTTGTAATATATTCTTCTGATCTCATGTAATCATAAAATAAATTGAGGTGTATATGGCTGGTATTTTGGGGTATTTCTAGTGATTTGGAGTGTAATTGGTGATCTTTTTTGCTACTTCTGTAGGGGGCCTATTTCCCCAAAAATTTAGTTTTAAAGAGCTATCTGAGGAGAACAAAGAACTTTATAGAAAGTTCCAGGGGAAAACTTTGAAGAATCTGAATGATGAGATGATAGATATTGGTGTTGACACAGATCAAGATCGCTTGATGTTCAAGAGGATTTTCATTCTTTATATTCTAATGGCATTCTTGTTGCCGACTACCATAAACAAAGTATCTCATATCCACATGCCTCCAATTTTTTGACTGGACAACATAAGGGAGTGGAACTGGGGTAGCCGTGTCCTTGATTTCATCATCAAGGGCATAAGCCAACACTACTTGAAAAAGAAAAAATTCATTGATGGCTGCCTCTATGCCTTGATGATTGTATATTTTCATGAAACAAAACACAGAAACAAGAAAGCAGATGCAATCCTTGGACCACCCTGGGTGATGCATTGGGATATGGAGCTACTAGTTTAGAGGATCAAAGCTGAAATTGATGGTCATATGGTAACTGAACAGAATACTTTCTCTAAATTGAGTGTATTTGATTTATGTAGATGGTGTGAACTAATATTTTAACTATTTCAGGGCATCGTCAAGAGGGTAGAACTGAAAAAGAAATTGAAAAAAATGAAAAAAGAAGAAAAGAAAGAAAAAAAGAATAAGGAAAGTTCATCATAGAGTGATATTGCTATTTCCTCTGAGTCTGAGTCTGAACAAGACTCAGAGGAAACAACAAAAACAAGAAAACAACTAACCAGAACAGCAAAAAGGTAAGTAACATTTTTGGGTGTATTTTGTCATTTTTAGGGTATTTTTTGCTAGTGATTGTTTGCTGTTCAGAATGGTATCCAGAAAGAGGAAGCAGATTGTGGAGGATTCCTCTTCAGAAAGTAAAAGCGGATTGATGATGAATAAAATTCTGAATTGTCATTGCATTACTATATTTTCTGTTTATATCTAAATTTTATGTATTAACAAAGTGTTTCTCATTTATTGTTAGAAGTGAAGAATTGGAACTAATAATTAAAAAAAAATCAAAGAAAAAAGTTCAGACTCCACCAAAAAAGTATGCATTGATTTTAGGTGTATTTTATCGTCAATTTTGTTGTGTTTGTCTGATTGATACTTCTTTGATTTCCAGGAAGTAATCCAGAAAAAGAAAGCACATTGTTGAGGATTCCTCTTCTGAACAACAAACTGAATCCTATGATTTGTAAGATACGTTGTAAAGCTATCTTACTCTTTTTCATCAAAATTTTATTTCTTTAACATATTCTTTTGCATGTACTGTCAGAACTGAAGAAATACAAGAATATTTTAGAGAATCAAAAAAGAAAAAAATAAATGAAAAGACTGCACAGGGGTATGTTGAATTTGGGTGTATATTGCCACTTTTAAGGTATTTTTGTTGCTGGTGATAGTTTTTGCTTTCCCAAGATGAACGAAAAAGGGCAGACATACCAGAAGTTGGGATCCCCTCGACAGAAGCTCACTATGATTCATCCAAAACGTAAGATCCTTTATTTAATAGAATTTTATAGTTTCTGATGTAATTAAATAGTCTACTTATACTTAATGATGTTTATTTTATATTTAGAATGCCAGAGGTGAACTTGGAAAGTGAAAATGATCCTGTGTTTCAAATACAGACGGAATAAAGCAGTGTAAACAAACCCAGTGATAGCATGTAATTTCTGTTTCTATTGCCATTTGCTTAATTTTTGTGTTACCATCTTCTGCTTCTGATTGTGTATATATTTTTTAGAAAAAAAAAAGCCCTTTAATATTTTATTCAAGAAAAAAAAGACAGGAAAAAAACAGAGGTTGTGTTTCTATTTAATGTTTCAGGTGTATTCTGACATGATTTTGGTGGATTTTAGGTTTGGTGTAGAAGAAGAATCATTCAGTGACCCGGCTCAACAACAGATGATCATTGTTCAGAAGGAGACACATTCGCAATCTAAACTGCTTAAGATGTGAGTTTTACAATTATATTTCAACCTTTTAATGTTCTATTTTAAGAGAGTTTGTTAAATTTTTATTTTTGTCTTGGTTGGAGTTTCGCTTTAAGTACGTCTGCCTCCGTCGGAGACGAGAGCACCAAGCCCTATGGAGAGTGAACCAATCCCTCTAAAGTCTCCGAGCAAAAAAATTAGAGAAGAAACAATTAAGGGGTAAGAAATAATATTTGGTTACATGTCTTTTATATATAGGTGTATTTGGTTCTTATTTGAGTGTATCTCTAGTGAATTAAAGTGCATTTGGTTTTTTTCTTATTTAAAACCTTTTCTTTAACCGTGTAATACTTCACAACCCCATCAACCTGTTGATGGCACACCTACAATGCCAGCAGCTCCTTCTAAAATATAAGTTCTACACAATATATATAACTCTCTTTTGATATCATTCATCTATTCTTATTCTTATAGTATTTTATATGTCAACATGCAGTCAACTAGCTCCTCAAGTCACTGCTGCATTGATGATGATGGCTAGGGCAGTATCCTTTGTACCGAAAGAATTTCCCGTGCCATCATTCAGCCTTGCCTTTACTGATTCAAGTCAGGAAGAGACACTGACTCAGGTATCTCTAGTGAATTAAAGTGCATTTGGTTTTTTTCTTATTTAAAACCTTTTCTTTAACCGTGTAATACTTCACAACCCCATCAACCTGTTGATGGCACACCTACAATGCCAGCAGCTCCTTCTAAAATATAAGTTCTACACAATATATATAACTCTCTTTTGATATCATTCATCTATTCTTATTCTTATAGTATTTTATATGTCAACATGCAGTCAACTAGCTCCTCAAGTCACTGCTGCATTGATGATGATGGCTAGGGCAGTATCCTTTGTACCGAAAGAATTTTCCACGCCATCATTCAGCCTTGGCTTTACTAATTCTGGTCAGGAATAGACACTGATTCAGGAGGGACAATCGGCGTCAGAAAAAGGAAAGAGTTAAGAGAGCCCGATTCTGGTTGAAGATTTAGAAGAACTGGTGGAGCAAGTTGCAAACACAGGGGTTGCGGCGGCTTTGAATTTTGTAGAAGATAGAAGTCCCCCGCTCCAAAAGTTTGAAAAGTTTGAAACTCCTGCGAGGATGACTGAGGTGTCGGGGGACCTAAAAAAAAGTGCTTCCTCTGGGCTACTAATATAAAAACCTATGCAGATGGAAGCACTAATGAGTGGGAGTCAATGTGCATCCTCAATGCTCAACAACTGATGGAAATAACAAAAGGCCACTTTGCGTCTTTAAAAGCTAGTACATATTGAAGCTAAGGCAATCTTAGAATAAGATTAATGATTTTATTATGAGTTATGACTACAATGTTGATGTAATTAATTTGAATTTTTTGTTTTTCTAGATTGTGACTACAATGTGTCTAATTCTCAACAAAACAAGAATAAAAAGATTTGAAGAACAAGTTTACTGCTTTCCCCCTGATATTGTGGTAAGGTGTATTAAGCTCAAATTTTGGTATATTTATGTAATGTACTGTGTGTAGTAACTGTTTCTTTCAGTGTTATACAAATTCTGCAGAATATGGCTTTGGGGAATCATGGCGGTGGCGAGTTCTTACATTCAAAAACAAAAAAGCCCTTCGACATTCAAGACTACTCAATGTTCATCCCTTATTTGGACATGCGAAAATTGGCATCTCATTCATATGTAAGTTTTCGTTTCTAAAACTTATCACAATTCTTTCGTTAGGCGCCAATTAAACTAAAACATCGTTCTGTCAGGCCAAACTTCAGATATTTACCCCGGTTTGCTATTTTATTTTGCTAATTTATTTTTGTTTTTAGCTTTGATTGTGCTATTTATGTAATGAAATGGCTCGAGGTACTTGAACTGGAAAATATTAAAAAGGAAAAATACGACTGGGAGAATTGGACGCAGGTAATTATGTTTAAAAATATATAATTCTGTATTACTTTGCTAAATTAACAGAGTTTAGTAAAAAGAAATTTTTTTAAACTGTAGGCGGAGGTGGACCATTTCAGAGTTGAATAGCTTCGCAGATTCTGTTTCATGAGATGAATCAAGATAGAGATAGAGCCATTCGAGAAATTGAAGGAATCAGATTGTCCAAGCCTTCTGCAGCATTGTTGAGTCCATATTGTCAGTTAGGTTCAAATGATATTGACAATGATTGAATGTTGTATAGTTTGTGATTAGTGATGGAAGAAAAATGTCGGTAAAGATTTTTTCACAAAAATTATCATGTTGCAAGTATAGTTCTAAACCGACAATTAACCCTCAATCAATGTTTAGATTGTTTATCACAAATACAAACCCAATAAAATTAACCGAAGTATTCAAATCTCGGGTCGTCTCTCAAGAAATTGTAGGGAAGTATATTTATTATTGGTTATGAAAAAGCATATTTTTGGGGTTTTTGTAATAAGGAATAAGAAAATATAGATTGCGAGAAAAATAAACTAATAACTAAGAAAGCTCTTAGCAAGGATTGAGAATTAGAAGTCCTATCCTTATTATCATCATCAATTGTGATGGTAAATATGAATTGCCTTCACTTAGTTAACCTCTAACCAATGGAGGAAAGTCAAGCGCATACAATTAACTTGAGTTCACAAGTCCTAGTCAATTCATAGTGAGAGACTAGCTTTGGTGAAGTTCAAGCTAACCGACAATCTTCAATCGCCAATCAACAAAAGACTTTTGATAACTCAAGAGTCTCTAAATAATCAATCCAAGTCAAGAACATAAAAATCTAAATTAAAATCCAACCAAATATTTTATCAAACACTTAGAAGGCGTAAAATAAAAACATAGAAAACTAACAAGACATAGCAAAATCTAAGACTAACAATTGCAAGAGGAAACAATAACAACAAATTAAAGAAAGCAATCATAAATATAAAAACATAAATTGCATTAATATGGATTAAAGGAAACAAGAAATATTCATAAACTAAATTGGCAACATAAGGAAATCAACAAGAGAAATAGATAAACTAAAGTACTAGAACAAATAAAAGTAGAAGAAAATTAAATTAAAGTAAGGTAGAAATCTGAATCTGAGAAGGAACAAGACTAGAAACCTACATGTAAAACCTAAAATTGTGTGAATGAAAGTTAGTCTCCCTTCCAGCTCCACTCTGCAGCCTCTAATCTGTATTTTCGGGGCTGAAACTGGGTCAAAAGCAGCCCAAAAATCGCCCCCAGCGAATTCTGTTTAATGCAGCATGTGACGCTCGTCACGCATACGCGTCGAGGCCAGCTTCCCAATACTTCACTTTCTTGTGTTCCTTCCACTTTTGCATGCTTCCTTTTCATCCTCTAAGTCATTCCTGCCCTATAAAATCTGAAAACACTTAACACACATATCATGGCATCGAATTGTAATAAGAGAGGATTAAAATTAGCAATTTTAAGGCCAAAGAAGCATGTTTTCAATCACAGCACAAAATTAGTAAGGAAAATGTAAAACATGCAATTTACATGAATAAGTGTGAGAATAATTGATAAAATCCACTCAATTCAATACAAAATAAACCATAAAATAGTGGTTTATCAATTAGTTTAAACACATACTTTTTGTATAGATTGTGAATATTCAATCCAATCTTATTATAAATTTTGTTTGCATTAATAAACTTCTATGGAGCTGTCTGTGCTCTATTCAAAAGGTGTTAATTATAGGTTCCAAAAAATCAAGGGAAACAAAGATCAAATATACTAATACGCCCCTTTTATAATACACCAAAAAAAATGGGGAATACACCCTTATTGCATGCTTACATATTTCTCTTTAAAATCTAACCAGGAGTTATGGCAATTCAGAAATTTGAATTATTACCCTCCTTAGGTATTGAATTGTATATGTATTGTAAATTTAAAACAAACAAATCCTTTCAGGACACTAATTTCCAACACAAACAACAGCATCTCACTAATTTCCAACACAAACAACAGCATCTCAATATATATATATATAT
>NC_029785.2:117421439-117427490 GCF_000816755.2 Arachis ipaensis | reverse complement strand
ATAAGAGAATGTCAAAAATAAGAGCATGCAGAATACACCAAAAAATATTCATCGGTACACCCAAATAGTGTCACTTTACACCCCAAATCATGTCCTGTGCTACTGAATCTCTGAACTAATAATTCATAACATGTCCATGATATTGGTTGGAATTTGATTGCACCACTGATCCCCTATAAAAAAAAGGTTCAACTGCGAAAAAATAAACTCACATATTAGCAAAACTATTAACAATATTAAACTAAATTACCCACCCTGTTTAAAGAACATCACTTTTACCTCGCTTGCTTAGAGCTTTTGTTTTCCTTTTCTTTGAAGCATTTGCAATCTGTTTTTCCATCTTTAAACCTAGTTTATTTTTGGGAAGTCCTCTTGTTCTCACACGTGGAGGGCTTTGAAGCTCGTTAATAGCTTCAAGTTAGCATCTTCGTGAGATAACGAATATTTTTCGTTGCTTTTGGCTTTGTGTTCTTGCATCTCAACCATGGCATTATCGTATGTGCGGTGCAAAATCGTAGTGAACTCCTCGGGTTCTGATGCAAATTCACATATATTCTGTGAATGAAACACCAATTTGTCAAATCTCTTGCTTCTTGGCTCTAACAAAGGCTCATCGTGGCTGCTCTTGATGTGTGTGTGTCTCCTCTTTATGTTCTTGCTCTATCGTTCCAATATGTATCTCGGTGACACTTTGTTTACTCGTTCAAAGCTTAACACGCTTAAAGCGTGACGGCACAATATCCCTCTTGACTCGAATAAGAAGCACTCACATTTAACTTCGGCTGCTACCGCATCATATGTAACCCCAAACTTGTTGAATATTGAGTTAAAAATTTGTTCTACAACTTCATATATCGTATAACCTAGAGCGGAGTGCTTTGATCTTATGATGCAATTCACCTTTCCTCTGAATTGTGCTTGAAATTCCTTAAACTTATCGTGAGTATACACGTGTTGAAACTGAGCTTCTATTGAGGATTTTGTTTCACACGGTATGATGGTATGAAAATCTGCAGCATCCGATTCTCTCTTTCTTTGCTCCCTGCTTCCTAGGCAATTGTCGTATTGTTTGACGAATTGGATAAGTGAGCTGTTTTGTGTAATGAACTTGTTAAAAAAAGCATGCATGCTCTCGCTCCTTTGTGTGCTTCTCATCCCGGTCCAGAAGTGGTGATCGAGATAAACTGGAATTCATATATGACAGTCTTCGAAAAGCTCTGCAAAAAACACCTAAATCAGAACTAGGATACACCCAAAAACTTGCAATGTACACCTCTGCTACAGAATTAAAAAAAAATATTACCTGAAAGCCACTTGTTGTCCCCAAGACCGTACTTCATCAGAAAATCATTCTAATTCTTATCGAATGATTCTTTCGTAAGAGAGTTCCAAACAACATGGCTCATCTCTTGTTTGATTTCTTGGTGTCTTTTATAGCTGTTTAATTTGCTTGGAATATTCTTCATAGTGTGCCAAATACACCACCGGTGAATTGATGTCGGTATACAAGCCTCGATGGCCCTTTGCATCAATGCGCATTGATCGGTGAGAATGCCTTTCAGAGCATTTCCTCCCATGCAACAAAGCCAACATTCGAATAACCATTTGAATGATTGAGTATCCTCGTTTTTCATCAAAGCGCATCTGAAAAGTGTTGACTGACCGTGGTGATTCACCTCGACAAAAGAACCAAAAACCATATTATACCTGAATATGACGAAACAGAAAATAAAATAGTTAAATCCGCCGAAATAATCTCTCTCTACACCCAAAAACATGCAATGTACACCTCTGTTGTAGAATTGAATATTACCTGTTTGTATTGTAGGTGGTATCGAATGAAATAACATCTCCAAAATACTCATAGGCAGCCCTGCTCCTTGCGTCCGCCCAAAAGGAAATCTTAATCGACTGATCGACCTCAAGTTCGAGCTCGAAAAAGAAATTCTGATTCTTCTCTTTCATTCTTAATAAGCATTTTCCGAATTCTTTTGCATCCTCTAGTTCCGAAACATTCCGTACTTCTCTTGTGATGTAACTTCTCACATCTTTTTCAATAAAATTTGACTCGCGGTGACCCCCGACTACTGCGACAAATGATTGGTATGTTTTGCTTGGTCTGATTCCGGCTTACTCGTTATTCTCTATTGTACGACACACGGACATGCTTAGTTCCCTGTGCTGTTTAAGCATCTCTACTTGATTTGGACAGCAGGGATGTGAATGATGCAACACGACCTTCGAAATGATCCAAACACCAATGTCATTCAATATGTGTATATAAATTCTTATAGGACAATTTAAACCAGCTGAGAGATTTGTCTTCTCGGTCGGAGATATTTTCAATTTTCATTTTCCCTCTCTGCTACATGTAATCAATTGGTTCTTAATTTCATTACCCTTCTTATTTGGGTTCCGAGCTCTTGTAGAAAAACCTGCAACTTTCGAATAATCTTTGTAGAATTTTGCAGCATCTTCAAGCATCTTAAAAGTCATCCTAACCTTTAGAACAAACTCCTGATCAACATCGCACAGAAACTGCAAAATACACCCAAAAAAGACCACAATACACCATATTAAAAGCTAGGATAAACTATAGAATGCAACAACAACTATTCAATAAGCATCAAATAGAAACGATTCAACTATAAAATCTTAAACTATGAACAAACTACATTGTCTAGATTCAAACTACACCTCATTACTTGATTCGAGTCAAAACAATAATACAATTCACGATCGTTCAATTGACAAGTCAGAACCTGTAAATACACCCAAAATCTTATTACACCCAAATATGTCTGATTTACCCCAAAAAATACGATATAAAATGGACAACAATGGACAGCAATTTTCATCAGAATAACTACATTACATTCAATTTAAACAATCAACAATGAACAATAATTTTCACAAGCAAGGTTCACAATATTATTCACCTAGATAATCATAAACTACTAACAAAAACATTAATTAGAATTCAATCACACCTCAGGCACTTCATTCGATTCAAAACAATAATCCACTTCGCTCTAGTCTAGCTGACAATCTGAACTTGAATCATTCATTATCTTCAAAACGATTTCAGAGCTTAATTTCAAAAACGAACGTAGAGAACAAAGAAAATCGAAAAAAACGCAGAAAGAGAACACAGAAAGAAATGCACGAAACAACGAAAGAGAACGCAGAGAGAACGTATGAAAACAAATGAAGAAAAACGCAGACAAATTCAAAAAAAGAAACGAAATCCTTTTAAAAAAAGAAATTATATATTCGCGCGTTGATTGAAATCTGTTAAATTAAGAGGCGCGTGGAATGGGCGTGTGTAGACGCGTGCATGAGGGTGGTTTAGAGAAAAAAGAATTGTATGAACTTGTATGATAAAATAACTTCTATAGTAAAATAGCTTGTACGTAAAGAACAATTATATCTAAATTTAGGAGAATTTGAAGTTGAATTCAATAAGGATAGATCCTCTAACACTTCATGTCCCCTTTCCACCAGGCTTTGGGCCTTGTGTGGATGGGATCCATATGCATCACAGCCCAATGAATACTCTTCAGGTAAGAGAAAGAAAGGGTCCTAAAAGGAATAATATCTCTAAATCGGTGGAGTCCTTGGAGACTATAAAATAAAATATTCAAACTAAGTGTAAGTAAAAATAAAATAAAAAGTAATTAAAATTAACTAAAAAAAATTAAAGCCCTATACTCTTTTGAATTAGTTATACATCTAATAAATCACCATTTGATCAAAAGAATATCTATATTAAAATCGCGCGTACACAATTTTACTACAAATTTCGTTTATTTTTATTTACGCAACATTCCACACAAAACGAAACCAAATCAGTTACGACGCCCACCGCAATGAATATTGTTTGTTTTCTTTTGAGTCACATGGCTCGCTTTGACTTAAAATAGAGCATACTTAAAATTAAAGTTAACATTTAGTTTGAAATTAAAGTACTCTAAAGACATTTATTTATTACATTTTTACTATTTTCTTTTACTATCAACCGGCATCCTTTAATAAAATCTAATTAGATACGACCATCATTCAATTTTTGAATACATATTAGCTCCCGTTAATTTTAGCGAATATTTATAATATATGAAAAATGTTAGGTAAACAATGACTATTTTGAACAATATGAACAATCACTAATCAAATAAAAATACATTACATCCTAATTTAATGCTATTAATTAAATTTATTTTTTTAACCCTATTAATTCACATTATTTACATATTGTTCAAAAATGTTGTTGGTTACCTATACTTTTTCATAATATATAGCTGTCCTAAAATAATTATGACAAAAAAACACATATTAAGAAAAATAGCAAAATATATAGCTTGAACATTAATCAAATTACAATATATGAATATAATAAATTAATCTTATATATAAAAGGTAAATTTCATTTAATACAAAGATACTTAATATAAAAAATATTTTAAATTTTATAAATTACAAACAAGTACCTTGGACCCAATTGGCAAACCCTTAGCTAGGCTTGGTGATACAATAACACATTAAAATAACTTACTTTGCTACCCAAAAGTGGTAACATTTTTCCATTTGATCCTTCCAAGTTCCAATAGAACCACTTAGCTTTAAAATATTTTTCATTTCCATATATAATTACTATAGCATAGTATGATATATGATATGATAATTAATAATATTCATGATCCATACCACACACATTATTCTGTTTGCTTGCTCAGTGAAAAATATGAGGTGTCATTGATTTAGCAAAGATAGGAAAATGAAATGACAGCGTTGTTCTTCTCTCTTCTCCCCCACATTTCAACCAACACACCAACACACAAATATATAGATATATTATTTATTTTTATACGTCACACAATCTTTATATTTCCAATCTAATAATCCACCACCATGGATTTGTTATGCAACCTATAATACCTGCCCTTACTTAATCTACCTTCATTCTCTCATATAATCAGATAGATGATCCAACAAAACCTACATTAATCATCTTCATCAATTATTTCTATATAATCATATACATTAGTCCACACACCCATACCAAACCAAACACACATACACATATATATACAATGTATTATATTAATTTAATATTATTATCCTTTCTTTTACACTGGAACAAATTGAAAACCATTATTGTCCTTTCTCTTTTCCCTTACTCAACCACTCAATTCCAATAAAGAAAATTCTACACTACTACTCCTACATGAAAAAAATAATATAAATAAAATAACAAAAAATATATACAATTATTGCCAATTTGCTCGTGCATTATTTGTAGCAACATAATTTAGCTAGCTAGCTATAGTTTTCTTTATCTCCTTTCATGGGTCAATTTTTGAGTGCAATTATTATTATTCAAGTGAAGACTTTGTAATGATCCTTATAAAAAAAAAAAAAGAAATTATTCACCTTCTTTCTCTGAAACAAAAATACATTATTTTCTCTATGCTTATTATTATTATTAGGGAAATGCGAATGAAAATAATAAGCTAATTAAGACACAACATCATCAAAGAGTTTCTCAAAACGACCCAACAACAATGGATAATGTTCATCATGTTCAAGTAGAATCAAAAGCTCCTCATCATCAGCATCATAATCATGATAGTCATCATCGTTCTTCTCTCATTGCTCTCATGAGAGCATCACCATCTTCTTCATTGACTCCCTCCTCCTCCACCTCATCATCTTCTTCTTCTTCTTCTTCTTGGACCCTTAAGAAATACCTCCTCTACGACCACCCGGGTCCGACCGGGTCCAATAATGTTCCTCCTCATGATGATGAAGATCATCAAGAACACCAACTACGACCACCACACGTGGCAGAAATCCACGAACTTCAGAAAAGAGTGTTCATCGATGGCATTGTCGGTCACAGTGGGATGCAATGGAACCATGTGAACAGCCGGTTCGACCAAGTTTCCTCCCCCAGAACCAGCCCTGAACCGGTTGTAGAATGGTCCAACTTTGCCTTCTGCATTGGTGAGAAAAATTGTTTTGGTTTAACTAAATTTTTTATTTTTTTATTTT
>NC_029785.2:117416873-117421313 GCF_000816755.2 Arachis ipaensis | reverse complement strand
ACCATCATAAGATAAATATGAAAACAAGACACTTAATATAAAAAAAAAATTCGCATAGATATTTCTTTTTATAAGAAACAGAAAGTCAAACATTTCTTTTTATTATTATGTGTAATTTATAATATTTCAGTAATCACTTTATTGAGTTGTTTTCATTATCTTTAATCATAAAAATTATTATGCGATGCATGATTCTTAGAAACGACACCGTTTTGTGTGCCTTAAATTTCGGTGGCTGCTTTTGTTTGCCTTATAGTACCAATCAACTAACACACAAGAATCATAGGGTGAGCAAAGCATAGTAGTTAGCCACCTTAGCCACGTTCTTCGCATATGCTATAATGTCTTACATTACAACACAGTTTGTATAATCAATTACTCGTTCCTTAATTTGGTTCAGTTATCAATGTTTAACATTTATTTTATTTTGAATCCTCCACTTGGGTTTCTTTTAATTTAAAGGTATTGCTTTTATTTAAACCAACTTAATCTGATTTTGAAAGTTGTTTGTCTCATTGATTCTTTTGCCAATCATTATTGTTATTGTTCATTTTTCAATAGGGATGCAGTCTTCACCAGAATTTGCCAATGAATTGCTAAGAGCATTAAGAGGAGGAAAGCATTGGAAATTCAACATCACTAAAACTGATTTGTACCGTTTCTGGCTTCGGATTAAAGATGATTCTTTTGATTCAAGAATGCGAATTTTTTTTTACATGTAAAAAATTTACACTAAATTATCATACTCGCATCTTCAACTATACTAGGTGTATATTAATTAAAATTAGCTATTAAAATCAGTCACTAATATAAAATATATATTAGAATACAAAATATAAATTGAAAATAAGTTAAATAATACATATATGAATACATAATAACTGGTTTTAGTAGCTAAATTTAGTATATAAGTAGCATTTTTGCCACACCTTAACAAGTTTATTTTACTTTTGACTGTAATTTTTTCTTTTACTATAGGTGTAACAGAAACAATGATGGAAGAATTACCAAGACGGATATAAAACAGGTTAATTAATAATTAATCTTAAGATGATTGAAGAAAAATCATGTTACTATTTGTCATGTTTTTGAATGTTCATGTTAGATTTATGGCACCTAGTCCTACCGGGACAAGTGTATGATTAGTAAAATATAGTAGGTGTGTAAGAAACAGTTAATTGGTTCTAGTAAGCATGGGCATGTTCTTTGTATTTTTGACTAATAATTTTGGCGCTTGTGTAGACAATTGTATTGGCTGCATCTACAAATAAGTTATCCGTGACACAAGAAGAAGCCGAGAACTCTGCAGCTTTGATCATGGAATCACTTGACCTCCAAAACAAAGGCTACATTCAGGTACTAATTTTAATTGAATAAAAATCACATGTTTAACTCTTAAAATTTTAAAAGTTTAGTTAGTTTTGTGTCTTTTTAAGAGTTTAGTTAACATGTATTTTCAAAGTATATTTAGTAGAAGTTTTTAAGTTTTTACTAAATAAATAAATAATAAATGCAAGTTAAGTCTCAAAGTAATTTTTGAGATTGATTATATGCATAAAAATAGTTTCTAATATTTCAATTGCACTAATTACATCTTTAAGATTTCCTATGTACCATATAAGTCTCTGAACTCTTTTTAATCAAGTAACTCATCACATGGTTAAAGATTAACGTGGGGCACTTTTGACAATTTCAAAAATATAATTGATGTAATTAGAATCTCAGAAACTATTTAAATGCACATAATCAATGTCAGGGATTATTTTAGAGCTAAATTTTGTATTTTTCTTAATACAAATTTTTAATTGGTAACATTAACATGTGTCTAAGGACAAGTATTAGCTAAACTCAAGATTTAAATATTGATAATTCAAGAGACACATTATTCATTATGCATTGTTTTTTGTTTTCTAGATATCTCAAATGGAGTGTCTCTTGAAGTTAATCCAAAGTCCATCAAAGAAATCATTAGCAGCAGGAGATACAGAGAAGCAAAATAATGTGGAGAGCAACAAGAATGGGTTCCTTAAGGAGCAAGAAGCAATGTCGAGGGCGGAAGTGTTGTTCCGAACGAACTGGCGGCGCGCTTGGATGGTTCTGGTTTGGGTAATGGCTTGCATTGTGCTGTTTGGGTGGAAATTCTATCAGTACAGTCATAGATCAGGATTTCAAGTGATGGGTTATTGCCTTCCAACTGCAAAAGGTGCAGCTGAAACATTGAAACTCAACATGGCTCTCATTCTCCTCCCTGTTTGTAGAAACACAATCACTTGGCTCCGCAAGGATCCTAGGATCAACTATCTCATTCCTTTTAATGACAACATTAACTTCCACAAGGTACACCCTCGTCTAATTTTGCCTGCATTTCGGTTAATTAATTGTCCACTCTGAACAACATGGTACATTTTGTGTCTAGGCTCTATACATTAGGACTATTTTTAAAACTTATTGCAAATATTAGGCTAGTTTGTTTGTTTACTATCCCAAAATCCACATATATACACATAAATATATGCATTTTGTTTGTTATTAAGATACTAATAAGGAGACATAAATAAATTTGTCATAAAAAACAAATTTACTACTAATAAGGAGAAAATTGTTAGTAAAATATGCGTGTTATGTCTAATATCTGCATCTTAATCTTTTGACAAAATACTAAATACATGTATTTTGTGTGTTGTTGTATGTCAATATGTTCTTATTTTACTAAATAAACAGTGAATATGTATCACTGTAATTCATATCTCGGATAGATATAATTCCAGCAGACTATAGCGGCGAGATTCGGGTTCCGGCAGCCAACGTACTTGCAAATTTTGGCCACAACAGAGGTGGCAAGTGGGATAGCCATGGTGTTTCTAATGGCCATTGCATTCACACTTGCAACAAAGTGGCCGAGACGTCGCTCGCCGGCGCTGCCGGTGTCCCTAAGAAGGGTCACCGGCTACAACACATTTTGGTACTCACACCATTTGTTTGTTATTGTCTATGCATTGCTCATTGTCCACTCCATGTTCTTGTTCCTAACTAACAAATGGACCGAGAAAACGGTTAGTCTTTTCTGTCTTTCACCAAATTTTGATACAAAATTATTTTTTTCTCACTGATAATTTCTTTTGTACGTGCAGACTTGGATGTACATTGCTTTTCCAGTTTTGTTATACACTGGAGAGAGGATCTTTAGAGCTGTAAGGTCAGGATCTTATGAAGTTGATATCTTCAAGGTAGTATTTGATCAACTTTTTTAGCAATAGTAGAAACATTGAACTAATTCTCCGTTAACTTTATCATTCTTATGTAACCGTCCAAAATTTGGAAATTTCCAATTTCATTTTTGTTCTTGTAAGTATGATTAAAAATTGAGCAAACCGTCATTTTTGTTCAAAAAGATTCAATTTGGATATGGTGACCCATGAAAATAAAATGACATTATGCCTTTCAAAGATTAATTCAGTTCTAAAGTGTCTTGATTTTTTATAAGCATGTTTAGTAAAAGGCGAATACTCATATGAAGATGTTTTGATGTGAAGATAATAGTGGACAATCGTGGGATAAGTTGACATATTTGACTAAACAGTTTAATATAAGACTAACATCTTAACTAGATATCTTCGTGATTAGCTACCATAAAGTGAGTTATTTTTATCCTTTCAAATTTTGTTATTTTACGTCGAGGGAATATTTTTAACAATTTTTTCATGTTCAAATAACTTGTCAGATAAAGTTAATCTTCAAGGGATTATAATGTCATTTAGCTATGATAATTTGCATGCAGGTAAGTCTGTGTCCCGGAAAAGTTTTGTACCTGAAAATGCAAAAACCTGAAGGCTTCAAGTACCAAAGTGGCATGTATATATTCCTTCAGTGCCCACAAATTTCATCCCTTGAATGGTACTTCAATTTCTACGACATTAAACACTGCTACATTTTTAATTCAGTATTAATCCATTCCAATCTTGCAATATTTGCAGGCATCCATTTTCCTTAACTTCAGGACCACAAGATGATTACCTTAGTGTGCACATTAGAACTCTTGGAGATTGGAGCTACCAAATATACGACCTATTCCAAGAGGTACACGTATATATTGTCAAATGTGAGAGAAAACGTGTCGGTGTCAAAAAAGACGTTGTATAATAAAAGATCACACTTAGCAACATTACTTAAGAGAAAAATTAAAAAGATTTATTTTCATAAATAATTACAGCATTGAATTTCTAAAAAAGAAGGTTGTGGGATATGAATGCAGGCAGTGTTAACAAGATCAGAAGTGTGTCCAAAAGTGTACATAGATGGGCCATATGGTTCTGCTTCTCAAGATCATGTTAAGTATGACATTGTGATGCTGATTGGCCTTGGTATTGGAGCCACACCTTTCATTAGCATCCTCAAAGATGTAGCAGCTACAACACACAATGATCATGTTCATGTAGGCTT
>NC_029785.2:117410519-117416839 GCF_000816755.2 Arachis ipaensis | reverse complement strand
TAAATTCTACTGTCTATTTTCTTATTACTACACATCTGTAGCTATTCCATTAAACAAACACCAAAACTTTGGCATTTGAAATAGAGTGGTGTGAGAGAATACGGCAACTTAACAAAGTGTCCGCAAAAGGCATATCTCTATTGGGTCACAAGAGAGCAAAATTCCCTTGATTGGTTTAGAGATGTTATGAATCAAATTGCAACTTCAAACAAAAATCAGGTATGTCTAAGTCTAACCACAACCCCATTTAAAAATATCACAAAACCATATTCTCCTGAAAAATGTTTGACTAACTGGGTTCCCATATAATTGGAATGACTCACATTCTCACTTAAAGGTGTGAGTCAATACCATATACAATACAAAATGAATAAATCTATCATTACTCTTTTTCTAATCGTTGTATTTTTTTGGTAATCTGTGTTTTAGTCGGTGGTGGAAATGCACAATTTCCTTACTAGTACCGTGTATCCTGCCGGAGATATCCGTGCGGCGCTGCTAAGTGTCATTCAAGGGTTGCATCACGCCAAGAATGGCACTGACTTAGTTTCCAGGAGCCCAGTAAGTTCATCTTCTTCTTAGTTATATAGGCAGTTTATGTCAGCAACAACAATGTAGGAAGAGTGAAATCTGAGATATATTTGAGTATTAAGTAAATTAGTACCTTGTTACATGAATTATAGAATAATTTTGTCACTGAATTATTTATCAGATATACACTCATTTTGCTCGTCCGAATTGGTTCAACATATTTGCTAGATTAGCTCAAAGGCACAGGGGAGCTAAGATTGGTGAGAATCTCTATCTCAAATTCTTTACTTATTAAGCTCAATGCATTGAATACATAAAAAATATTAAAAATTTTCTATTATTATATTTTTAAAATATACCCGGCACAAGTTAGTTAAATTCTACTTATAATACCATTCATCACATTGGTTATTGTGATATATGTAGATAAAATTGATGTTTAATAATTGAAATCCATATATTATATATTTTGCCCCAACTAATGCTGTTACTAATGTGAGATTTCCTGTTACAGGGGTTTTCTATTGTGGCTCATCTAATTTGGCAAGGGAGTTGAAGAAGTTGTGCACCGAATTTTCCACCAAAACCACAACAAGATTTGTTTTCCACAAGGAAAATTATTAAACCTTGAATGATTGGTGTTGTGTCAAATTCATAGTGAAGAATGCAAATTAAGTCAGGTTCAAAGCAAATCATCAACTATCTACTCTAGAGTCTAGAGAGTGTGTTTGGTGCTATTTTGGTAGGAATTAAGAAAGTATTAGTTATATACCAAGAAAAAGAAAGAAAGAAAGTATAGTTATCAAAAGGAAGGGAAAAACAAATTGAAGAGTTATATATTTATAGTAAGGGAATATTGTTTTACCAGATATAGAAGTAAATAGGAAGAGAATATTTTTTACTTATATAAGGCATGTTGCATATTTTTTTTCCCCAAAGATATGTAATTGCATTACTTTGTAAAAAAGAAATACTCAATTAAGAAGTCGCGGGTTCGAGTCACATATCTTTCCAAATACCAATGAGTTATAGTTCAAATGGCATAGACTCCCCATACTCAATTAAGAGGTCGTGGGTTCGAGTCACATATCTTTCCAAATTTTAAAGCCAATGAGTAATAGCTCAAATGGCATAGTCTCCTCATACTCAATTAAGAGGTTGCGGGTTCGAATCTCCTATCTTTAGTAAAAAAAAAAAAGAAAAAAATACATTGTCTATTATAGAAACAAAGACAAAAGAAAAAGATTGGATATCTCTCACTTTGATAAATATCTAGTACTAGCAAAAGGAGAACTAACAAAAAAAATTGGGGATTTATTCACAAAGAATAATGCTCTATAACTTGAGTCATTCCTTGCTGGAGTTTCCTTTTTGTTTCCATAATTACTGTTGCCGCCAACTTCTAACCTTCATAGACTTCTAAATTTTTCGCATTCGACAATGCTGAACACAAAAATGCAAAGAGAGTCATAGAAAATTGTCCTCTTCCAATAAAACATGTTGCATATTAACTAATATCCATGAATCAAATGTATATTTAATCTTTTTTTTTCTTCAAAAATGATAATGTATATATAACTTTTATTATTTAAAATCTTTTTATGTGGTATTTGTCCTTTTTTTTTTTTATTATTGTTAGAGTTATTTCTTTTTTTCCTGTCATATATTTTTGTGAAGACGTGATTTTTTAAACTGATGACTTGTATGTATTTTTTATTATTTTTTTATCTTTGTATGCATGTTCTTCATTTAAAAATATCTCTTGGATTTGTTTGTTTCTCCTTAATTCTTTGATTGGTATATCATATAGGTCTAATTATATTAGTACCAGTGAAGTTGGTTCCTATAATCAATTAAGAATATAAATGAACAATATAAATACTATTTTGAATAATTAAAATTTTTGTAGTATCACATATTTTATTTGTTGTAATATGAGTAAGGTCTTAGTAATATTGTATTGTTGAGTGCCTTCTTTAAAGTTAAAATCATTTACTTTGACTTCAAATATAAGTGTGAGGTTGTATAAATTTTTCAATTAGAATGATACCTTAGTGTCATTGCTATCTTGGAGTGTCATTAGATTTAAGGCAGTTGTGCTTAACAATTTTCTTGTTTTTCTATAAAATAGCATGAGTTAGTAATTTATAATTTGGTAAAAATTTTTATGATAAGTATAATTTGATAGAATTTGATAAAATTTTTTATAATTTAAATCTGTAATAATTTTTTATGTTGTAGTACAAAAATTTTATTTTTAGTATTTTTTGTAGGTTTTTCTTTGACATTTGTTTATTTATTCTTCACCTAGTACATACAGTTTTTCAATAACATCTATAATAGTAAGAATAAAATTTTTAGAATATTTTTTGTGTATATGTGTATGTGTGTATATATATATATACTGAATAAGTTATTTTTTATAAAAATAATTTAAATAGCATAAAGTAAAAATACTTGTTAATATTTTTTTAACCTATTCTATCAGACAATATCTCAAGTGATACAAACCCAAAATAGTATTGAAAAATAATCAAAATTGATTCTTTGATTTCATTCCCAACTATTGTGAGTAAAAAATATACTTTCATTGTACCATAAACTAACTTGGGTTGGTCGATTGGTCAACTCACTCATCCACTTAAACAAGTATCAGGACTTCGAATCCCACTTTATACATGCAGAAGCCTATTAGGCTAGAAGATATCGTATGCAACAAAAAAAAATTGGTCTATATAAATTATTTGCATTTTCTATTTTCAAAATTTTAGTATAGACTTTTTCTTTTTATAACAAATGTTTGAATTTGTTCATCGTATTTTTTTTTACAATTATATGAAAAAGTATTCCTTACAGTATTAGTAAATCATAGTTAAAAATTAATAAACAAAATTATTAAAATTAATTTTTTTTATCATATTTTTTCTTACAATTATATAAAGAGGTATTCGTCAAAGTGATCTTTTATCCCCATACCTTTTTCTATTTTGTGCAGAAATAATTTTTCTTTCTACTAAATAAGGCAGAGTAAAACAATATTAGCTCAGGTATTCAGATTAATCGTAGATGTCCAGCAGTAAACCATTTTCTCTTTGTAGATGACTCAATTCTCTTTTGTAAGGCTACTGAGGAGAGTTGTGACAAGATCTTGGAGCTATTGCTTAATTACGAGAATGTGAATGGGCAAAAAGTGAACTTGGACAAATCATCTTTGTTTTTCAGCAATACTACACCTATGGAGACTTGGTTGTCTATGGCCAAAAGACTGAATATTCATGATATAGGGGCCCAAGATAAATATCTACGGCTATCCTCTACTATCCAATGTTCTAAGAAAGCAATCAGATATAATACTATTATGACAGCAGAGACAAGAACCTCACCTTCCTGCGGATGGCGAAGTATTTTGGGAGGTCATTCTGTGCTGGAAAAGCAACTTATATGGCAAGTAGGCAATGGCAATTACATCCAAATCCTTTCTGATCCTTGGCTCTCTCCCAATCACCTATTTTTTAATCCTCCATCTATGGCCATGGAACTTCAGAGACACAACGTTATTTGGATTAAAGACTTAATGTTATCCAAGGGAATGTGGAATCAGCATCTAACCATTCAACTCTTCTCACCTGAAATTAGTTAGAAATTCCTTGCTATCAAAATATCATAGGAAGAAGATAGACTCCAGTGGAATGCAACCAGAAGTAAAAAAAATATGAAGTTAGCTCTAGTTATCAAGTAGCATATCATTTCAAGCACCCCTCAATAGAATTTTACCTAGTGAATATGCAACGTAAAGAGATTTCGTGTCAAATATGGAAGTTTTCCCTCTTATCAAAACTGAAGATTTTTCTCTGGAGATGCATGCACGAAAAACTCCCAGTACTTAATTTGTTACACTAGCATCTCCCATTTGTATCCCCAATTTGTCGCCATTGTCAACAAGGAACAGAATCACTCAGTCACTACTTATTCATGAGTGAAAAGGCTAAAGATGTATGGAATAAAAGTCTCATTTCAATGACTTTTAATGATAACAGCTCACCTTCCTTCTGGTCTTCCTGGTCAAAGAGAGAATGGAGTTCTTCAAGAATCGTCAGGATGGGTTGTTGCAGCTTGCATTGGTAGTGACCCTGTGTTGGGGGATTTGGAGGGCAAGAAATAACTTCATCTTTGAACGAGAGTTGGTGACCACATAATCGACGTTGGAGTTTTACCTCAAGCTTATGAATGAAATGAACCCCAATAACTATATGTCTAGATCTATACTTACTTTCCCTTCTTAGATTTATTCTCTCTTCTTCAAGTTTTATTCTCTTTCTTCATGTTTAGTGAACATTTGAAAAATTCTCTTGCTTTTGTTTGCGTCCCAAAAATAGACCACATTGTATTTTTTTTTTTGTTCAATGAATAAATACCTTTATCTTTAGAAAAAAAAGGTATTTTTGAACCAAATTTTTAACCAAATCCGCGTGCTTCTTCTCTTTACACACGAGCACTTCTTTCTCTTCTTCCACCTCTTTCGTAATTATCGTCGTCATCATCTTCTTCTTCTTTTGTGCGCTTCTTTCCTGGACGTCATTGTCGTCATCACTACTGCCACCACTCTTCTTCTTCTTCTTCTTTTTCTTCTTCTTCTTGATATTGTTGTTGATGTTGTTGTTGTTGTTGTTTAATTTCTTCTTTTTTTTTCTTTGTCATCCTCTTTTATTATCATTATCATCGTCCTTGTCGTCTTCATCTTCTTTTTCTCCTATAAATGTTAAGAAAACCATAGCACATAAATTTGATGCATAACACATAAGTTTTGGTGCACACAAATTTTAGTGTACATCACTAAATTTTTTTAGAACTACATGTCCAAAATATTGATACACAACCAATAAAATATGCACAGCACATAAATTTTGGTGTACTACACAAAAATCTTGATACAAAGTACATAAATTTTGATGTGCAGCATACAAATTTTTGGCAAACTATATATTCAGAATATTGACTCACCCAACAAACAAAATACATTTGCAGCAAATTGTGTGCTATGTGTAAAACTTTCTATATTATGTGCAAAAATGTGTGTGCTATATGCAAATATTTATGTGTTATATGCAAAAATTTGTATATTATACCAATAAAATACGAACAACATATAAATTTTGGTGTACAACACAATTCTTGGTGCATAACACATAAATTTTGATGTACGGCACATAAATTTTTGGAGAACTATATACCCAGAAGTGACTCACCGAACTAACAAAACACATTCGCAACAAAAATTTGTGTGATATGTGCAAAATTTTATGTGCTATATCAATAAGTTTTCGTACTCTCCAAAAACAATTTGTGTGCTGCAAAAGGAGCAAAAGAGAAGAAATGATACGTATGTCTAACGTATGCTCGCATTTTTTCACTAGGCTTGCACCAACTTAGTTGGACTTGGCTACAAAAATACTTGTATATGTAGCATCACTCATATATGGTTAAAGAATTATGAATAATATGAACCAACTTAGGCTGGTCGAGTGGCCAGCTCACTTGTCCGCTTATGCAAGTGTCAGGGGTTCAAATGCAGCCTTGTGCATGCACCAACCCATTGGTCAACGACAGACCCTTAAATAGAGTTCAAATTCATGACGAATTAATCTTTAACCTGTCGGGTTGGGGATACTGTGGACAACAAAAAAATAAATAATATGTATAACATATTTATTTAAAATTTATTGTCATTAATGCAGAAATAAATAAATAAATAAATAAATCTATTGATAATATAATACTTAGACTTGTTT
>NC_029785.2:117403608-117410283 GCF_000816755.2 Arachis ipaensis | reverse complement strand
AACAAAATAATAGAGTAGAATAAAATAATTAAACTATTATAATATTAGAAAAAGTAGAGAACATTCACCCAAATATATAACAAGTTGTTCTTGTAGAGGTTGGCCGGTGTATAGCTCGTCCGCCGATGAGTATCTGTAAGCTTTCTGTCGGGATGAGTTAGACGTCGGCAAGGGGAGAACAAGGGAATGAGTACCTGCAAAAGGCACTTCGACGCTCAAGTCAGTAAGTGAGTAATAAGCTTTGTAGAAAATGCAATGAATCAAATAAATGTTTTACCTCCCTTTTATATTTTGGGATGAAGTATCGGCAATTATACTCTCAATAGTTCGTATTAATGGAGAGTAATAGCATATCAAGGTGTTACAATATTTCTTTTGGTGCCCGTTGTTGATAAATGATCTATAACATATGCTGCCGAGTTATAATATTAAGGACGAGTTATAACGGCTTGCCGAGTTATAGCATTAAAGACAAGTTATAACGGCCATATAACGTATACTGCCGAGTTATAGTATTAAGGACAGGTTATAGGCTTATAGTGGCCATATCACAGCCCCCAAACTTAGCCTGGCTATATTTTGATAAAGCAGGTTGAGCTTTTTTAGTTATAACTCGGCGGTTTGAGTTATAGGTATGGATCCCCCAGATAAACTTACTTTATTAAAATAAGGAATAAAATAATTTGAATTTCAGATGTGATTTGAAGTTAACGTATATTGGAAAGTGTAGTAGTCTTGTCATTGATTGTGCCTTTGGTTTTTCCAATCTAATTTTGAATCGTTGATTTAATAGATGCAATGATTAGGGTTTTTCATGGAACTGAATAGTTTCATTAAATGTGGCATTGCTTTTCTATTGAAGCATTTTGGAGTCTTAAAGGCATGAGTAAAAGAGGTTAGTTTGTGTTACTGCTACTGTTTCTTCTTCTTTTCGCTTTTCTGAAAGAATCGTAAGTAAGGAAAAATATAAAGCTGAGGATCATGGCTCCTATAACTGGGTAAGTGAGGATGTGAGGATTCGGGGTTCACTGTTTGTTGATGAGGGTAGTGTTGGTGAGATTGATTTGGTTTAGACTGTTTGAATTCAACTTGATAAATATCTGAGTAATTGATAGATTGATATTTGATTTAGGCAATAATTGCCGTTGGTATGTTGGTCCCTTATGTTTGTTAGGGATGTGATAGTAGGGCGAGAATATCTTGTCTTTGTTTGATAACTGAGTTAGACAATGGCTTGTTTTAGATTGCCATTGATGTATGGGTCCCCATTGCTGAGACGGATTTGATAGAAGTGAATTGGTTAGGCAAGAATATCGCGTTAATTCACCTTTGTTTGTTGATTTGATTGATGATTGAGTTTGATTGTGCATGTGTAAACGATGCGCTTTTGAAATGAACCGTTAACGCGAATGGATAAGTGTTTGTGCTTGTTTGATATTTGATTGAATTTGTTGACTGTTGATAGTCATAGTTCGGAAGATAGTTGATACAGATTTGACAATGATTGATATAAATCTGATAATGAATGATAAAGATCTGATAATGATTGATACATATCTGAAAACAAAGATAATAGATATAGATCGAAAATAGAGATAACAGATATAGATCGAAAAACAGAGATAATAGATATAAATCAGAAAATAGAGATAACAAATATAGATCAGAAAATAAAGATAACAGATATAGATCGAAAAATAGAGATAATAGATATAGATCAGAAAATAGAGATAATAGATATAGATAAGAAAATAGAGATAACATATATAGATCAGAAAATAGAGATAACAGATATAGATCAGAAAACAGAGATAATAGATATAGATAAAAAAATAGAAATAATAGATATAGATCGAAAAATAGAGATAACAGATATAGATCGGAAAATAGAGATAACAGATATAGATCAAAAAATAGAGATAACAGATATAGATAAAAAAATAGAGATAACAAATATAGATCGAAAAACAGAGATAATAGATATAGATAGGAAAATAGAGATAACAGATATAGATCAAAAAACAGAGATAACAGATATAGATCGAAAAATAGAGATAACAGATTTAGATCAGAAAATAGAGATAATATATATAGATAAGAAAAAAGAGATAACAGATATAAATAAAAAAATAGAGATGACAGATATAGATAAAAAAAATAGAGATAATAGATATAGATCAGAAAATAGAGATAATATATATAGATAAAAAAATAAAGATGACAAATATAGATAAAAAACAGAGATAACAGATATAGATCAGAAAATAGAGATAACAGATATAGATAAAAAACAGAGATAATAGATATAGATCGAAAAACAGAAATAACAGATATAGATTAGAAAATAGAGATAACAGATATAGATCGAAAAATAGAGATAACAGATATAGATCAAAAAATAGAGATAATAGATATAGATCAGAAAATAGAGATAATAGATATAGATCGAAAAATATAGATAAAAGATATAGATCAGAAAACAAAGATAATAGATATAGATCGAAAAGTAGTGATAATAGATATAAATCGAAAAACAAAGATAATAGATATAGTTAAAAAAAACAAAGATAATAAATATAGATCAGAAAACAAAGATAATAGTTATAGATTGGAAAATAGAGATAACAGATATAGATCGAAAAATAGAGATAACAAATATAGATTAGAAAATAGATATAGCAGATATAGATCGGAAAACAGAGATAATAGATATAGATCGGAAAACAGATACAACAGATATGATAAAAAAATAGAGATAATAGATATAGATCGGAGAAAAAAGATAATAGATATAGATCGAAAAACATAAATAATAGATATAGATCAGAAAACAGAGATAACGGATATAGATAAAAAACAGAGATAACGGATATAGATTAGAAAATAGAGAGAATAGATATAGATCGAAAAACAGAGATAATAGATATAGATCGGTCTTTTTTGGGCCATAATGATTTATTATACGACCTTTGTTTACAAAGGTGCAGGTAAGCTTGAAGCCACTAGAAGGGTTGGAAATGGGGCCTATAGAAAGAAGGGTTTTTATTTCGAGGCCCCACAGTGGGCGCCAATTGTTCTTGTAGAGGTTGGGCAGTGTATAGCTCGTCCACCGATGAGTATCTGCAAGCTTTTTGTCGGGATGAGTTATACGTCGGCAAGGAGGAAACAAGGGGTGGGTACCTATAAAAGGCACTCCGACGCTCAAGTCAGTAAGTGAGTAATAAGCTTTATAGAAAATGCAATTAATCAAATAAATGTTTTACCTCTCTTTTATATTTTGGGATGAAGCATCGGCAGTTATACTCTCAATAATCTATTAATATATAATAAGCAACTAGTGCTTGGTCCATTGCTCGACAAGTGTATAGTCTATTTGCTCAACAAGTGTCGAGTCTGTTTACATGACAAGTGGCATAAAAAAAGTTGGACAAAATAGGTATGCAGTGAGAAGATGTTTTGGTGGATTCTTCCCCAAAAAGGATAAAAATTTGAACACAAAATCTGAGTATTTAAAATAAAAAATTGAGTGAACAAATTTTGAATTCTTTGCAGTTCTCTCTTTTTCTTCTTTCTTTCTCGCGCGCTCTCTCTATCTGATTGATGCAAATGTGGAGTAAACAAATGGAGTGATAGTTCAAAATGCACAAAGATTATCACCGGCAAATAGTTCAAACGCTCTCCCATTTTGAACTATCACTCTCAAGTTTGACGAAGAAATGATAAGAACGCGGCAGAGGCTTCAAGTCTGTTTCCTCTTGCGAGTAGCAGAGATGAAGAACAATTAGTCATACGTGACGGTGGCTGTTGATATAGCGTCGAGTAGAAAGAATAGCGGCAACGGTGAGTGGTGTTGCAGCCATCAGTGAAGAAAGAGCATCTGACAATAAGTTGATGACATTAATGTAGAGAACGGAGAATTCTGAGATCCTGCCGTCGGTGGTGTTATAGAGGTAATTTCTTTAAAAAAATAGAAATTTATTTATATATATTTTAAGAAAATAGAAAAATATTTATTTATGTTTAATCTGCTTCTGTTTTGGCTGGAGGTTGAGGTTGGACTGGGTTGGGTTGGCAGAGGAGCTAATGGTGGTACGGCTGATTTGTAGTGATTACAACAGCACCCCCTCCAACAGCTTCGAATCATCTTCAGCTGGAGCATATAAGGTATCTATTTTTATTTGCTAGGGTTTTATTGCTGTTTTATAATTGAAAATCATGTTTATGTTTTGTCCATGTGATATTAGATGATTTTATGGTTTTTTTTAATTGTATCATATATTACAATTACAATTTTAGAAATTGGGAAAGAAAGATAGTTAGAGGATAGTTTACTCTTAATTATTTATTTAAACTTGCTAATTTTGTTATCCATTTGTGTAGATTGCTGATGAAGCTAAGTTCTTTTCATTTGGAACTAATGACCTTACCCAAATGACATTTGGGTATAGTGGAGATGATGTTGAAAAATTTCTTTCCATTTACCTATCAAGTGACATTCTGCAGAGTGATCCATTTGAGGTTAGTTATCTAACATTTGTTTGCTCAATGAGGATATGTGAAAGATGGTTGCTAAAATTTTTGAACTGTTTGACAATAATATTAGGTACTTGACCAGAAAAGAGTGGGTCAACTCATCAAGCTTTGCCCAGAAAAAGTCGTGTTGTCAGACCAAACTTAAAAGGAGGATTATGAGTAACTGACTAATTGAGATTTTTTAACCAAACAAATATTATTGTATAAACTTAAAAGCATGTAGCTCTTCTATTCTATGCACTATTGTACCTCATCAAGGTGCTGCAGCAATTAACACCTTCAGTTGGGTTATCAGGTTGGAATATGAGGAGAGCATGGTGTCAGCCATCTTCTATTGCATTCTTTGCTCAAATTGGTCTTGCTCTATCTCATACTCTTCTTTTAGGTTAGATTTTTAGTTTAAAAATAAATTAGAGTTTTAAATGTTCAACTATTAAACTGAAATTTGAAGACTCTTACAGGGTTCCAATTGAAAAGCTTGCAGCAGCTCAAGTTGCAGTTTAAAAAATTTGTTAATCTGGTGTAAGAGGGTTGAATGACTAGCTTCTAGATCTTTTATTACTCTGTTGTTAGAGCTCCTTTCAGTCCTTAACTGTTTTGTTACATTTTAGCTTCCAGTCCTTAAGTGCTTCCATTACTTTATGGTTTTTGTTACAAATTGATACTGAAAGCTTGCAAAGAATTTGGCCCAATTTTACTAGATTCAAGTATTGTTAGTTAAGTTGAATCAGATAATTAGTAATGTTCTTGCTTCTGTTTTCTTGAATAATATTTTGGCTTTATTTACAAAATGCAATTTCAAATTCAACTTTATTAACAAACTTACATTGTTTTCTTTTTATCTGGTCAAAGACTCAAGAGTTCATTTATTTTACATATATTGGAGATTTGTTAAGCTTAGATTTAAATATTTTATCATTCCTTCAGTATATCAAGTAACTTTTGCAAATAAGTTGTGCTTATTTTTTATCATAGAATTCTTATCTTATCATAACTTGATCTATTGTCATGTTTTGCAATCAATGTTCTAAATCCTGTTGTTCTTGACATTTATGTTTGTGCAGTGGGGGATGAGTATTGGAATTATATATTATTATACAGATTGCCTAAAAGCTAGGTAATGCCAATATGAAAATAAATTTGTTAGGTACTCATAAAGATGTCTTATGCCTTTGAATGATTAATTTAAATTCTTAATTTAATAAAAAAAAGTACTACAAAAGCATTATGTTGTTTTTTAGCATAAAGAATGAGAAAATGGATGTGGAATGAATGATTGATGTGACTTGGTATTCTATATTAGTGTCAAATGGTGGTTCTATTTCACTTGGTACAATAGAATATGCAAATGAAGACTAATGGCCTCAATAGAGTTTACTTATTGGTGCGCAGAAATTTTGATTACACTTTGATTATGTAAAATCATTGAATCCTACTCGGAATACCACAGACAAGGTTTAGACTTTCCGGATTCTCTTGAATGCCACCATCAATCTAGCTTATACCACGAAGATTCTGGTTAAGAGATCTAAGAGACACTCATTCAATCGAAAGTAGAACGGAAGTGGTTGTCAGGCACGTGTTCATAGGGAATGATGATGATTGTCACGTTCATCACATTCAGGTTGAAGAGCGAATGAATATCTTAGAAGCGAAATAAGATGAATTGAATAGAAAACAGTAGTACTTTGCATTAATCTTTAAGGAACAGCAGAGCTCCACACCTTAATCTATGGAGTGTAGAAACTCTACCGTTAAAAATACATAAGTGAAAGGTCCAGGCATGGCCGAATGGCCAGCCCCTCTGATCTAAGAACCAGGCGTCCAAAGATGTCTAATACAATAGTAAAAGGTCCTATTTATAATAAACTAGTCACTAGGGTTTACAGAAATAAGTAATTGATGCATAAATCCACTTCCGGGGCCTACTTGGTGTGTGCTTAGGCTGAGCTTGAGTGTTGCACGTGTAGAGGTCCTTCTTGGAGTTGAACGTCAGCATTTGTGCCAGTTTGGGCGTTCAACTCTGGTTTTGGATCCTTTTCTGGCGCTGGACGCCAGAATTGGGCAGAGAGCTGGCGTTGAACGCCAGTTTGCGTCATCTATTCTTGGCCAAAGTATGGACAATTATATATTGCTGGAAAT
>NC_029785.2:117397152-117403526 GCF_000816755.2 Arachis ipaensis | reverse complement strand
GCTCTTCTATGTCTCTTCCTTGTCTTTGTTGCTCCTCCCTCATTGCTTTTTGATCTTCTCTTATTTCATGAAGGATGATGGAGTGATCTTGATGTTCCACCCTTAGTTGTCCCATATTGGAACTTAATTCTCCTAGGGAGGTGTTGATTTGCTCCCAATAGTTTTGTGGAGGAAAATGCATTTGAGGCATCTCCGGGATCTCATGGTGATGAGCTTCATACGCCTCTTGAGCTATAAACCTTTGAGATGAATCTTTCCATCTCCCATGACTTGGAGGTGGAAGCCTTTGTCTTTCCTTCCCCTTTTCTAGAGGTTTCTCTGGTCTTAGGTGCCATCAATGGTAATGGAAAAACAAAAAGCTTATACTTTTACCACACCAAACTTAGAATGTTGCTCGTCCTCGAGCAAAAGAAGAGAGAATAGAAGAAGAAGAAAAAGATATGGAGGAGATGGAGGGATGTGTGTATGGATGTGAGTGGTGAATGGAAAGCAGAAGGGATGATCAAGAATGGAGAGAGAGGGGTGAGGTGGGTGGGAATCCTGTGGGGTCCACAGATCCTGAGATGATCCTGTGGGGTCCACAGATCCTGAGATGTTCAATGATTTACAACATTGCACCAAATTAGGCAGGTAAAATGCCCTTGCACACAACTCTGGGCGTTCAGCGCCAGGTTGGTGCCCATTTTGGGCGTTCAACGCCCATTTGTTGCCTATTTCTGGCGTTGAACGCCAGAACCATGCTTGTTCTGGGCGTTCAGCGCCAGCTCCTCTCCAGGGTGCAATTCTGGCGTTCAGCGCCCAGATGATGCCCATTTTGGGCGTTCAGCGCCCAGATACTGCCCATTTTGGGCGTTCAGCGCCAGAACCATGCTCTATTCTAGCGTTGAACGCCAGGCAGATGCTTCCTCCAGGGTGTGATTTTTCTTCTGCTGTTTTTGATTCCGTTTTCAATTTTTATATTTATTTTGTGACTCCATATGATCATGAACCTATAAAGACATATAACCAAGAAAAATATAATTAGATAAACATTGGGTTGCCTCCTAATAAGCACTTCTTTAATGTCAATAGCTTGATAGTGGGCTCTCATGGAGCCTCACAGATGTTCAGAGCATTGTTGAGACTCCCCTAACACCAAACTTAAAAATTGAAATAATTAGTTAATTAAAAAGAAATTTTGAAAAAGGGGGAGATATTTTCGAAAATTAGAGAGAGAGAGAGAGTTTGTTAGGTAGTTTTGAAAAAGATAAGAAACAAACAAAAAGTTAGTTAGTTAGTTGAAACAAATTTTTAAAAGATAAGAAGTTAGGAAGTTAGAAGAGATATTTTGAAATCAGTTTTTTTTTTTTTTGAAAAAGGTGAGATAAGAAGATATTTTTGAAAAGATATGATAGAAATTAGTTTTTGAAAAAGATTTGAATTTTTAAAATCACAATTAATGACTTGATTCACAAGAAATCACAAGATATGATTCTAGAACTTAAAGTTTGAATCTTTCTTAACAAGTAAGTAACAAACTTGAAATTTTTGAATCAAAACATTAATTGATTATGATATTTTCGAAAAGATGATGTAAAAATAAGAAAAAGATTTTTGAAAAACATTTTTATAATTTTCGAAAATAACTAAGAAATTTGAAAAAGATTTGATTTTTGAAAAAGATTTTGAAAAAGATGAGATTTTTAAATTGAAAATTTGATTTGACTCATAAGAAACAACTAGATTTTTAAAAATTTTTGAAAAAGTCAAATCTAATTTTCGAAATTTTAAGAGAGAAAAAGGGACAGATATTTTTTTGATTTTTGAATTTTTAATGATGAGAGAGAAAAACAAGAAAAATGATGCAATGCATGAAATTTTTAGATTAAAACAATGAATGCATGCAAGAATGCTATGAATGTCAAGATGAACACCAAGAACATATTTTTGAAAAATTTTTAATGCAAGGAAAACATGCAAGAGACCAAACTTAGAATTCTTTAATGCTTAGACACTAAGAATTCAAGAATGCATATGAAAAACAAGAAAAGACACAAAACATGCAAATGCAAAGATCAAACAAGAAGACTTACCAAGAACAACTTGAAGATCATGAAGAACACTATGAATGCATGAGAATTTTTGAAAAATGCAAGATGCACATGCAATTGACACCAAACTTATAACATGACTCAAGACTCAAACAAGAAACACAAAATATTTTTGATTTTTATGATTTTATGATTTTTTTGTCTTTTTATTTTAAAATTTTCGAAAATCATTTTGAAAAAGAAAAAAAATAAGGATTCAAAATTTTTAATATGAATTCCAGGAGTCTTGCCATGTTAGTCTAAAGCTCCAATCAAAGGGTCAGGCATGGCTTAATAACCAGCCAAGCTTTGGTATGCTGTTGATACCTTCCATGTATAGAACAACTAAGTGTGTGAGAATCAACAAGCTCTTGTGATGATAAGTTGAAACCTCAGTCCAAAAGATCAGACATGGCTTACAGCCAGCCAGGATTCAACAAATCATCATGAAACACTAGAATTCATTCTTAAAAATTCTGAAGAAAAATATATTTTTGAAAACATTTTTATTTTTTTTTTCGAAAACTGATGAGAAAATTTTTGAAAGATTTTTTGAAAAAATTTTTGGAAATTAAAACAAAAAGAAAATTACCTAATCTGAGCAACAAGATGAACCGTTAGTTGTCCAAACTCGAACAATCCCCGGCAACGGCGCCAAAAACATGATGCCAATACCATGGTTCACAACTTCGCACAACTAACCAGCAAGTGCACTGGGTCGTCCAAGTAATACTTTACGTGAGTAAGGGTCGAATCCCACGGAGATTGTTGGTATGAAGCAAGCTATGGTCACCTTGTAAATCTCAGTCAGGTGGATATAAAATAGTAATGGGGTTTTCGAAAATAATTAATAAAATAGTGATAGAAATACTTATGTAAATCATTGGAGAGAATTTCAGATAAGTGAATAGAGATGCTTTCGTTCCTCTGAACCTCTGCTTTCCTGCTATTTTCATCCAATCAGTCTTACTCCTCTCCATGGCTGGCTTTATGTAATGCATCACCATTGTCAATGGCTACTTTCGGTCTTCTGTCGGGAAAATGATCCAAATGCCCTGTCACGGCACGGTTAATCGTCTGGAGGCATCACCCTTGTCAATGGTTACATCCTATCCTCTCAGTGAACATGGTCAACGCACCCTGTCACGGCACGGCTATTCATCTGTTGGTTCTCGATCATACTGGAATAGGATTTACTATCCTTTTGCGTCTGTCACTACGCCCAGCAATCGCGAGTTTGAAGCTCGTCATAATCATTCAATCATTGAATCCTACTCGGAATACCACAGACAAGGTTTAGACTTTCCGGATTCTCTTGAATGCCGCCATCAATCTAGCTTATACCACGAAGATTCTGGTTAAGAGATCTAAGAGACACTCATTCAATCGAAAATAGAACGGAAGTGGTTGTCAGGCACGCGTTCATAGGGAATGATGATGATTGTCACGTTCATCACATTCAAGTTGAAGAGCGAATGAGGCAGAGAGCTGGCGTTGAACGCCAGTTTGCGTCATCTATTCTTGGCCAAAGTATGGACTATTATATATTGCTGGAAAGCCCTGGATGTCTACTTTCTAACGCAATTGGAAGCACGCCATTTCAAGTTCTGTAGCTCTGGAAAATCCACTTTGAGTGCAGGGAGGTCAGAATCCAACAGCATCAGCAGTCCTTCTTCAACCTCTGAATCTGATTTTTGCTCAAGTCCCTCAATTTCAGTCAGAAAATACCTGAAATCACAGAAAAACACAAAAACTCATAGTAAAGTCCAGAAATGTGAATTTAACATAAAAACTAATGAAAACATTCCTAAAAGTAACTAGATTCTACTAAAAACATACTAAAAACAATGCCAAAAAGCGTATAAATTATCCGCTCATCACTTATCATAGCACATTATAATCCAATGAGGGAAACCAGAGGTAAGCATATTTTTCAATGTGAATGCACTATATTATTGATGCTGTTTCTATAATGCATGTGCTTTAATATGCTTTTGGACCATGTATATTCTTTTTTTTTTCTTTTCTTTTTGCCATTTGTGTTTTTAAAAAGTTTCTTTTCTTTTTTTTTTCTTTTTGAGATGTAGATTTGGATAGTATAGTAGGACGGATAATAGCCACTTTAAGTATTTTATGTCAATGTTAATGAATTATGATCTTTGGATAGAAAGAGATGTGAATTGTTCAATTTCTACTTATATGGATATGCATGCTTTCTTTCCTATCATGCACACTTTTATTTATTTATTTATTTATTTATTTATTTTGCACCCATTCAAAGCATGTTTATTCTTTTGGCCATTGTTATCAAGAAACAATCCATACAAAATTTAAAAAATGTGACTAAATTGTAATGATCTTATTTTTTAAATAAATTAGTTATATTTAATACAATGACCCTTTTGCAATCTATTACTTTTCCTTTGGTAATGAGTATGTGGTTTTCATGCATTTAAAGTTCATGTTTTCTGTTTGTCTTTATCTCTAATATATATTCAACAACTCATTCAAAAAATTCAGATTATGAAAAGCTATGACTAGGCTTTTGTTCTAATTTTTTTCAGGAGTCTTCATCTCTTAAAATGCTAACCAGTGGTGATGAATCTATGTTTTTGGAAGAAAAATATTCTAAATTTATGATGAATCTCTGAATTATGAAGGAATACTTCATTGGTTAGCTTCCAAATTTCTACTAAAAGATAAGTTCTCTTTTATTTAATGGTATACCCTTTTGGCTTTTTTCAACTATAGCTTCCTGAAAAACAAAGAGTTGGCAACTATAGTGGATTTATGATTATCACCAATTTTTTATTATTATTTTTGATGCTATGCTTTGTGGTGCCATGGTGTTGTAAGTTATTTTCTAAAATCTAAATACATGTTTTGTGTTATAGCTTCAAGGTAACGTGTGGGATGAATTTTTTGAAACTAATGATAATTTAATGCCCAATGCTGGTGATGATGACCACAAGGTGCAATTTGCATTACAGGCTGAGAGCTGTGATGCAAATTCTAGCAGCGTGGATGATACTATCTTAAGAGACAAGTGTTGGTGGAGTATGATGGCCTGTCTCAATATCAGGTGTTTTTTTTATTTCCTTTGTGGTGATTGCCAGTTGTTTTATGAAGCATATGGACCAATAGTGTCCAACAATTAATAAAAATCATGTTGAATGTTCCCTTAGAAGTCTTTGCTTCGATATACTTGCAATGAAGGTTGCAGAGTAGCTCTCTTTTTATGGAATGATGAGCATATTGTGAGTTTAATTTCTTAAAATAGAGTTGTAATATATCCAATAATTGGAATCAGACAGTTTAAGGACTCACTTTGAATATTCGCAAGATGTTCTTAGAAATAGAGGTTGAGTTATTCGAACAGTGCCAAAGACAACATGCAGAGAAAGAGGCCTAAAGCAAAGATATTAAATAGTAGAAGGAACCAACTTGGAAGAGACTAGTAGATGTTGCCAAACGAAATGGAAATAGAGTAGTAGTAGGTTCTTTACTCGACAAGTGCCCGTTCATGAGTTGTGTTAGTTTTTTCTTATTTCATTTTATTAGCTTAATATGTTTTTCTTGAATTCTATTGTTTGGCGTTTGAAAAATATAAATTGGTAATAGAATTTTATGATTTGCTAACAGAATTTTATGATATTGTCTTAAGCATGCTTTTTATGTGTTTTAGGCATTTCTTGCTTTTAATCACTTTTGTTGTCATTACTTGATCAAATCTAAATGCCATTGATTTCTCTTTATTATGAACTATAAAGCTTATGATTGACGTCAAAAAAATTTTCATAACTACATAATTTGCTATATCTATTGGAGATTTTATAAGAGTGAAAAATATCTAACACTTTTGATGGTATATGGGCAAAATATCTAGAGAGGAGTTATGAAATTATTTTCTTTCAATAGATCTCCAAAGTTCAATTATTTGTTACAAATTATGTTTTTTGTTTTTGGCAGGGAGGATAAGTGGAGGAGGGAGTGTTCCAGCACCAAAAGCATCTCATGAGGCTTAGCAAGGATTGTTATGATGTTCTTAGAGGAGAATAAGAATGTTGATGCTTTGACAACTAAAGCTAAGGTCAGAAAGTTGTCAGTTTTGGAAAGCGCTGAAAAATCCTTGAGGAAAGAGGATTTATAATGTTAGGTATTTCCTTACTTCTTTTATTATTGTATTTAAGCTTTTAGTAAATTTCAAAACTAACTTATTCCAACAATATCTATCTGTTTATGTATCTGATGGAAAATTATTGATTTAGTATGTGTGTGTGTATATATATATATATATATATATAT
>NC_029785.2:117391634-117396952 GCF_000816755.2 Arachis ipaensis | reverse complement strand
GTGAAATTTTAACAATAAATACTTAAAGTGCTAAGGAGATAGGTTCTTTCATATGCACTGATGCAGTATGCTTTTGTTTGTGTGAAGATGAATCTCAATTCATAATAACACTGTTGCTTCAAAAAAAATCATCATTAACCCTGTCGCTTTATGGTTAAAACAAAGATAACACTGATTAACACTAAATAGTTAAATAAATCATCCTTAACATTGTTGCTTTATGGTTAAAATAAAGATAACTCTGTACAATTAACACTAAATATTTATTTGATCTAATAGTTAAAATAAAGATAACTTTACAATTAACACTTAGGATCACAGATAAAATACTTTATGGTTTTCTTAAATAAAATACTCAAAATTATCTAACAGCACTATTTTTTATTCCTCATTTTATTGAAGTGTCTTAGATAAATATTTTTTTTTTTTGCTTATCTTGCTTCATCATGGAAGTGTTTATTTATTGTACTTTTGGTTTTTTGAAAAACTTTTATGCTCTTTGGAAGTGTTGAGTTTTATTGCTTGATTATGCTAAGTAGTACTACTACTATTCTGAAGTTGAATCATTTCAAATTAAACTGAATTTAGCCCTGAAGACATGAACTACCAAATGGTAACTTGGAAGTTTAGGTATCTAGATATACTAATATGTACATTGTGCTTATGGTCATTTGATAATATGCATTTTCAGGTGGTCGCACCAAAGTCAGGTTCATTTTTCCCAAGCAAAAAAATTGGTAGCCTTGAGCGGAAAGGGAGTAATAAGGATCGCTAGGTATCTGACGTCTTCAACGGATATCACAAGTTAGCACATCAGAATCTGCTCTTTTTTTGTGGTACTCTTAACTAATATGCTATAGGCCTACAACTTTGGTTCTGAGGCTTTTCCCTTCAAAAAACACTTTGATCTGTTTGTAGATTCTTTCAGGAATTTAAAGATTGTGGTTTTGTCTTTGTTGTGAGCTCTGCAGTGTATTCAAATGCATTGTTAATTAAGTTGGCCATTTTTTTCTAACAGGTATTTTGACCTGTTTCTCTATTACAGCCAGCATGAATGTCTGTCTTTTATATATGTTTCCATGGAAACTATATTTTCCTTTAAGAAGTAATTGAAACCCTTTAATTCTGATATGAAGACACTTGATTTATGTGATGCTATTTTCAGCAAAAATAGTTCTATTGACTTGAATATAATGTTATGATCCTTTCAACTCCAACTTTATTTGTGGCATAGAAGTAGTTTACTTCTTTAAAATTTCTAAAGTTGAATATTTTTTTTAGCATTTTGAAGGCAACTCATATTGAGAAATAGTGAAATAGCAACCTTTGATGCCATCTTCAATTTCAAGTAACCACCTATATTGTGTTCCCTTTTTTTCCTGTTTCTCATATCACCATTGCAGGTTGTTCATTTTTTTATAACATTATTTTAATCCAGATGTGGAATATCTTAATTTCATATTTTCCATTATTGCATGTTTGAGTGATGAGAATTGAGAATTGAGAATTGAGAATTGAGATGGGTCTTTTTGTGCAGTGGAACAAAATCCCGATTATCTTGGAGAGCAGAAAAATCCTTTATCATTAGCTTTGTTTCCAGAAACTAAGAACTACATATCAACATATGAGAATATCACTTATACCATTCATTATGTTAATTTAACTATCGGTTTTCAAGTGCTCTTTGGCATCTCAGTTATCTTATTTTTGGTGCATGTATGAATAATATTATATCTAGCAGTAGTTGATTATATAGGGTGTATAAATTTTCAAATTGTACCCACTAGAACTTGATTTCATCAAAACACTTCGTCAGATATATTCTCTAGCTAATTGAAATGGCACAAGATAACAATAGTTTCTTTTAATGTGGATTAGGAATTTGAATTTTAACAACTATATATAAGCTTGCTAATACCACGATAAATGAACATTCAAGTTTATTCCGATGCACCGGATGGAAATGAACCATTGGCTTTGGACATAGAAAACATGGGAAATGGTCAGATATGGATTAATGGAGAGAGCATATGAAGATACTGATTGTAGAATTGAAAGAGGGGTTGTTCTTAAGTTCAAAGTTGCTCATGTATTTTTAACCACAAATTAGAATTTCTTTAAATCACATTAGGATTAATAAAAGTATGCGCTATGATGTTTTTTTTTTTGTGTATTATTTGAAATTTCAGCACATTGCAAATCTTGCTGCAACAAAACTTTGGTATTACCTATAGCTGCATTTAACTGATTATATTTTGTTGTAAGTTGTTGATAAGCGTGACTAGCAGAAAAACGCATATAGCAATATGTGTCAATAAGCATTTCCGTTAAGCTAAGTAGGGTAACACTTTCAAAAAACTTCTGGGAATATGAATTACCTTGAACCTAAAAAAAATTTAATATAACGATATTCAATTTGTATGTTATGTACTCTTTAAAAGTAATTCATGTGAACCAATCAGATTTACTTGGTCCCCCCTTTGTTTTTTCCATTTTCAGTACTTTAGGGCAGAATCGGTATTTGGTTTCATTTTCTATTTCATTTTTCCATCTTCCATTATTGATTTTATATTTTTGTTCTTATTGAGTGATTTTTATTTTCTAAAGAACAGTATATGAAAAAAGTGAAAGCATGATATAACAAAAGAAAATAGGAAATCTTTTGTTGACTTTATCTTAAAAATAGAGAATTGGTTTATGTGAAGGAAAGATTGAACTATTTTTTATATTTGTTTTTTATTTTCACTATTTATCTAACAAAATTGTGAACAAAACCAAACAAATGCGTGAAAAGCTAACAATTTTATTTTGGTAATTCTATATTTTGAAAAGCTTTCAAGCTTAATGGCCATCAAAATTTTTCTGTTTGGTGTTTGTGCACTTTTCATTTTAAGTGGATTGCTAAGTTATTTAAAGATCATATTAGGAATTTGGTCCTTCAAAAATATACTTGACATGATCTTAAAAATATTTGTGGTATTTTCACTCTTAATTGACAACTTTAAATTCTTTAGAATAATATTTTGGATTTTCGTCTTGCTTCTTATATTGAGTATGAGACTCAACCTACAAATTAAAATATAAGTTTCCACCATTTCATTAAGTTTGTGTATTTATTTATTTAAATTTTATGATTTTGAATTCTTTGTTGTAACTAATATTGTATGTGCTCTACTTTTAGGTTTGATCTTCTTGACATTATAAATTCATTGTTTGTAATGAAAAGCTGCTGATGCTGCATGATAAGATCTAAAGTGTCATCCTTCTAGACGGTCCTTTAACTTGCGAGGTATTAATTGGACTTTCATTTTGTCCATTGCAAGAGGTCTTTTAACTCCTTCAAACCCTTATATTTAGGAATAAAGATGGAAACATGGTAACTAACCTCATCCATTCTAATAACTATCTTTCATCAATGAATCTTCAATTATTGTTCTTAATCTATTTATTTTGTCTGTTAAAGCTTTGGTGGCTAATTGGTTTATGAAAATCCCATTAAATTCTTCTTCTAAGAAATTGTGCTGCTTTTATTATAAGGATTTTACTTTGGAGTTGTTTTTGTTTTTTTTTTCGAAGAATGACAGCTTCAAGTTCCATTGCTCTATGATAAGCAAGGTTCTGAAAACCGGTTCGGACTGGCCGGTCGAACCGGTTGAACCGTAAACTGCACAGAAAAATGAATCGGTTAAAAAGCAAAACCACAGAATTTAAAAACCAGAATTGAACCGGTGAACCGGCCAGTTATCGGTCGGTCGAACCAAACCATGACCCGGCCGGTTTTTGAAATTGTGCCAAAAACGCAGCGTTTGGCATTTGTAGCTGAAAGGAACCCTAGCCTAGTCTTCCCCCAAACACCACACCCACAGACCCACTCTCGAGCCTCCAGCCCTCCACTCTCACCTCTCGCTCTCAGTTCCCACGTCTCCAATCTCCACCTCGAGCTTCCGGCGCAACCTCCGTCCAACCACCGCCGTCATCGCAAGTTCCGTGGAAGTCACTCACCGTCGCAAGTTCCTTTCAGCCAGCTTTTCGTTCGCGCAGCCACTTTCCGTCGTGAAGTCAGCCGTCGAAATCGCAGCCACCGCCACGCCACTTGCTGTCGTGCAGTGTCTTCCCACCAGCGCCAGCTCTGTTCGACCCTTCCACCCCTTCAGCTCTGTTCGCCGCCAGCTCTGTATTCTTCCCTATCTTCCACTAACCCTAGGTATAAATCTAATTTGTTGTAATAATAATTGTTGAAGCATGATTAATTGTTGGTTCTAAACCTTGCTGTTGATTGCTTGAAGCATGAATAATTGTTGTTGATTAATTTTTTGGTGCTGATTGCTTGAAGCATTATTAAAGGATTAATTGTTGAAGCTGATTGCTTGAAGCATTATAAAAAATAACAAGTTTGTTTTTGGAGAATTTCTTGATTCCTCTTACAAAAATTCTACAAGATAAATTTGAAATGGAATTGTTTGTTTTCTGTTTCCATATACATATTTACTATGCCATTAAACATGTTCATGAATTGGACAATTTCTGCAGAAAAACTTGGTAAAGAATAAATAACTTCAACATTACAGGATTGAACACCTTTATCTATAGGTTTTGAGGGGCCATCGAAACTTGCAAGATCTTTTTTCAAATATTTTGCTAGAGTCATATGATTAGCCTTCTCTCTTACATTTCTTTTTAGTGCACTACTATGACAAACCTCAGAAGCATGTTGAAGGAGTTCCCTATACAGATATCCCTATTTTTCTCTTAGGGCAATATAGACAAGTGAAGGTCTCATCTGATATTCTCACAATGTGAATTCCCTTCTTGAGCTCTTCATAAGATTCATCTACATACCATGAATTTATTTGAGGTGCACTTGCACTAGTATCCGTGTTAGATATGGAGCAATGAGCCATTACAATTTCTCCCAGCCAAGGTATTACAATAACTGAAACACAGATATTAACACTAGAACAGTGTATAGATGGTTGCCATTTTGGTTTACCTATCGCTTCCATGAAAAAAATAAAAAAATAAACAAACATTGTGAAGTAGCGAATTTCTTCAAAAAATTCTCCAATTTAATCAAATTTAATGTGTTTATTTATATTTATTTATTATTTTATTATAAAACGGTTTTTTCGGTTCAACCACGGTCGAGCCGGTTGAACCTATAAACCAGTGAACTAGTAACTAGAACGGTTCGATGATCGATTCGATTTTCAGAACCTTGATGATAAGTAGTGAATTAAAGTTCTTCATCATCTTTTTTGTTCTTTTTTTAACATTTTTATTAGAATAATTGTTTTATCTTTGTAATTTTTAATGAATTC
>NC_029785.2:117390666-117391266 GCF_000816755.2 Arachis ipaensis | reverse complement strand
TTAATATTAATGAGTAGGTACTAATAAATTTTTATACTGAAAAAATCGTCCGGGTTTTACACTAATTCACATTAATGGAGAGTAATAACATATTAGGACGTTACAATATTTTTTTGTGCCCGTTATTGATAACATCTATAAACCGAGTTATAGTATTAAGGACGAGTTATAACAATCTGCCGAGTTATAGCATTAAAGATGAATTATAACAATCATATAACGTATACTACCAAATTATAGTATTAAGGACAAGTTATAGCGACCATATCACAAGTCATAACAATAAACTAACATAAGCAACCTACTTTAAACTTTAGGCGTAGACTATAGTGCAAATTGAATATAAAAATATTTGCACATGTAAAAATGTATTGTTAAAGTGTAGACGTGATAAATAGTCGATAGAAAAGATAACTTCTACAACTTTTACACGAATATAAAAAGAAAAATTATAGTTTACAGATTCTATTGTATAAATATTTACAGATGTTTGGATTGGAAGAAGCTAAAAGTGACATGTGTCCCTGAGAGATGTGGCTGAGAGCATCTTGAAGGTCTGTGTAGAAGGGTGTGTACGGAAGCCACCACGGAGCCGAACTG
>NC_029785.2:117376775-117390429 GCF_000816755.2 Arachis ipaensis | reverse complement strand
GGAGCTGAGCATGCTATTGTAATGATTGGGCCTGGAGACCAAAAAACATTGCACAAAAGGCCTTGGTTGATGTAGATGGTATTATGAATAGGAAAAATCATGATGTAAGAGTTATATCATTGAAGAGTATATGACCCCTGAATAAAAAAATAAAAGTATATGACCCAAATGAAGAAAAAAAGGATATGTATATATATAAGGCCAGAAAAAAAATATTTTTAAGTTAATATAGTAAATATGATTTTGTTAACATTAAATATGTGATTAGGCACTGTAGTATTAATAATAGTCTTAATAGATGTATGAGACCGTCAATGTTGTCCAAAAATTATAATAAAAAAATATTTTTAAGTGGGTAAATTACTTAAATAAAACAAATGGACCAAATATTTACCCAAATATAATAATTAAAAATTCATTACTTATTTATCCTATTTTTACTCTATGTAAACCGTGGAATCTATTTTTTTAGAAAACATGTAAACAGTGGTACAGCTTTCATGGTTTATGAATAAAGTAGACAACACATAAATAATGGTATCTCTCTCATGGTTTATGAATAATAAGCATGCATTCATAATCCTCTCTTCCCCTTCCATGGTTTATGAGGAGTAATTGACACAGCCAGAGACGGAGCTTTATTGGGGCAATGAGACCATGACCCTCCAAATATTTTATAAAACAACGAGTAGTGATGTTGTATATGATATTTTTCATCTAATTAGTTTGTTGTTTTTGTTTTTCTAACTCAACTATATGAGCACTATTCACATCATGTTACACTTTATTTTTTAAAAAATACTCTCAAAGCAATGAAATGATATTTAGACTTTTACAAAATATACTAATAATTCAAAAAAAATTTATAGAATATGGTAATAATAAATTTAAAAATAATCAATTTAATAAGTAAAAAGTATTTTATTTTATAAATTATACCTAATAAAAGACATTAAACTATTCTTATATTTCTTTTATATAATAGAAGATGAAAAATATATAATAGAGGACATTTTAAAAAGTAATTTAAACATTAAATTCTTCTCAAATATGAACTAAATAATTTGGTGTTCACTCCATTTTATTTGATGATCACTTGTAATTTATATAGCTAATGGCAATAAGCTTACACATTATTTGATAAGTTGATTGTACACATTTAAATGTGCTACCATATATGTTTTGCCTTTTTTAACCTATTGACAGTGTTGAAATTAGAAAAATCAAAAAACAAGAGAAGAAAAATTGGAAAAACAGAGGAGATAGCTTCTTTTGTTTGTATGTTATAGAATGAATCACCAATGATGCTATTATCAGTGTGGATTATTGCTTTGGATTTGTGCATTTATTACTTTCTGCTCCTCATAGTAAAATATATTTTTGGAAAAACTTTTTCTCGTTGTCATTATTTATCGATGTTCTATCTTAAATTTTTCAACTCATAAAATTTCGAGCATAAAAATAAGAATAAGATGACTTAGAACTTTATTAATAACAAAATTAAATAATTTAGATAAAAAATATTAATAAAATATATATACATTTTAATAGTTACAAAAAAGTGAATTGTTTTTATTTATATTTTAAGTTAGTAAACTGTTGATACTAATTTATAAAATATTAGTCAAAAACAATTTTGAATAGAAAATAGTATGGTATAAATTATTTACTTTACATAAAGAAAAAGAAAAATTACTAAAAGTTAAGTAATACAGAACAGTAAGAATAAGTGATGAAAAAATAAGAACCAATAGCAAAAAAGAAAAAAAAAGAGAATCTTGATGAATTAATAGAATAATTTTCATTCAATGAAAAAAACGTTTACAAAATGAAAAAAAATCACGCACACAACTCTAACAAACTGATCCCTTTTTATACACCCACACTTGTTAACTATTCTTAAAAGGTATTAACTGATGAATTGCTACTGATCATTAGACTGTTGTTGACTATTAGTAGTTAGGCTTATACTTTGCACTATGCTGATACATTGGACTGTTGTTGACTATTACTAGTTAACTACTCTCAATAGGCTAACTAATATACGTGAAGATTTAAATATCTAAATACATTAATATTAATTATTTAAATATTTTCGTATATTACTTTTGTAAGATCTAAGACTTTTGAAAAGTCCTATTTTGAACTAATCTCAAATTATATATTTATTTATAGTTTCAATTTTAGAAATTATTTTTAGTGAAAATAATTAAAGGCAATTAATTGGATTTGAAATAAATTAAGGTTTTTATCCAAACTTTATACTTACGGATTATTTTCCTATTCATGATTAAAGTTTTAGAAATTCGAGAAATAATGAGGTTTGGCTATTTAAATTAGAATTTTGTCTAATTTTATAATTATTGAATTATTTTCTATATTTAAATTATAAAATTGGTAGTTATGAAATAATAAGAATTTTATATGATTTGATTTTAGATAATTTAATTTATATCATTTAATACTTTAAGTTAAAGATAAAGAGAAATTAATTATATTATATTATCATGAATTTTCAATTAGAGTAATTTATTGAAAATCAATTAGTATTTTTATACTACAAATAATATTTTAAAGTAACTTTAGAGGTTAAATTAGTTTTTCAAATATTAATACTTTATGCTCCAATTTTATTAAAATTACCAAATTATCCCTAAACCTAATTTTTACCAAAACCCTAAATTCCCAAAATATCATCCTAACCCTAATTTCCCCAAAAACCTAGCCGCCTTATCTCCTCAGCCACCGAATCCCTTTTCTTCCCTAAACCCAGCAGCAAATTCAGAGAAAGAAAGAAAGGGGAAGCAGAGGGAAGGGAGAATGGAGAAGAAGGAAAGGGGGAGAGGAACGAGCCAGCACCGGTTGACCTCCCTGTCGACGCCGAGTTGCTCGCCGCCCGTCGCCTTCGTGAGGAAGCCCAGAATAGAGGGAGGGAGAGCTGCGCAAGGAGGAAAGGGCATGCGCCAGCCACGTGAACCACTGCCACGTCGCGTTTGTCACCGTCTTTGAGGGCTCCTATCGCCGCCATTGTCCTCGTCGTGAAGCCATCGCCGTTGCTGTAACTGTCCGCGCCGTTGTCATTGCCGAAGGGAGCTAGCATCGCCGCAGTCCATGGAGGAAGCAGAGGAGAGAGATCCGCAAGGAAGGGAGGATCGCGACCTGTCCAGCCGCCGTGCCCAGTCGCCGCTCGTGTCCCCGGCGCCGTCCTCGTCTGAACCGTCGCCAGATCCGCCGCTGCTAAAGCTTCTGGCCGCGCCTCTGCATCGCTGGAGCTCCATGCCACCACTGCTGCCGCCGAAAACCATCTCTGAAGCCTGTTTGCTTGGTAAACTCTAAACCTTGCTTCAGCTTCTTTGTCTATTAAGTCGATTTTCACCGTTAGAGTGGTTGCTGAGATTGTCTGTGTCAGGATATACGGTCACCGCGAGTTTCTCTGCCGCCGCAGAAAGTCCATCGCCGTCTCGTTGCTGCCGTCGCCAGAACCACCGCCAAACTTTCTACAGTTTGGTTTGGTCATTATTCCTTCATTACGGTAAGAGTTTACATTTCGGAACCTTTCAAAATCTGTATTCTATTATGTTTGATTAGAAATTCTGAGGTTTCGGTAACATATGGTTGAATCCCGATTACTGCACGTCATGATCAAAGCTATTCTTGTTGCTACGAATGGTTTGGAGCTGAAGTTTCATCTGCCGCCGTTGCGAGCCAAGAGAAAATGAATTTGTGACGCGTTCTAGAGTTTTCAAGTTTCAACTTTCGAGGTAGGGGTTTTTCTTAAAATCTATTTTACATTACGAAGTTGTTATAAATAGATATTAATGTGAGAAAACATATGTCTGTGATTATGATTGTCTTATAAATGTGGTTGTTTGCTGGACTGAATGACTGATTGCTTGATTACTTGAGTAGTTTGTGATTGCTGAAAAGAAATTAGTTTGAAAGGTTATTTAGTTGATTATTATGAAAAATGGCTTTCTTGGTTTTGAAGCTATTTTTGATAATGTAAAGGAATCGACTTTGGAAATGATTTGGAATATGAAGCTGAATTAATTTTGGAAACGGTTTAATTTTGAGTTAGTCTGACTTTATAAATGACTTTATAAATGATTTAGTATTTGTGTTGGTTTGATTTTAAAAAGAGATTTACTATGGGCACTGATTCGCTTTGAAAACAATTTAATATTGGAACTAGTCGAATTTTGGAAATGAATGAGATTTGGAAATGGTTGAGAAAAGGTTTGAGAAATGTTTGGATGGGACCCGAAAAGGGTGGCAGCGTCCGAGTTTTAGAGGAGATGCTGCCAAAATTTTATAAAATTGGAAGTTTTATTTGAAGTGATTAATTAAAAAGATTTGTTTTTAAATATTATATGTTTTAAGATTGATTTATTTATCAAAGAAAGAATTACATTTTGAATTGGGATTGTTAACGGACGGAATAGAAAGAAGGATGATGAGGATTTTCTTTGAAATATGGTTTTTGAATGAATTTGGAAATGAGATTTGGATTGATGAATGATTATGATGTTGATAATGTTAAGATATGAACTTTGAATTATTCATTTGGCTTATGAATTTGAATTATCTGAGATACGAGGTTCCCTGGATAAAGTACCATGGCTTGCCACCATGTGTACCAGGTTGAAAACTCGATACTCTATTGACCTTATGACATATGTGTGACTGGGCACTATATAAATTCCCGGGAATGTTACCCCCATTGAGCAATATTGATTATCTAAGAAAAAGCTATGCATGGACTATTCGGGATGCACATTGGGGGACAGTCTAAGGACAATTCAGACTTGTTGAGTTCGCTGGATAACCGACAGATGAGCCTCATCAGCCATAGGACAGGCATGCATCATATGCATTTGTATGCTTTGCTTGGGTTTGAACTTGTTTTGGTTTGCCTAATTGCTAAATCATTCTTAACTGCTACTTGAACTATTTGCAGTAACGGCTACCTAAACCTGTGCTTTCCTTGTCTGTCTTGCCTGTGTTTGTCCCGACGTGCAACATTTGAGAATGAACTTTGATGCTGAATTAATGATTGTGTTGTTTGATTGCGTGGTTGATTCCTGATTGAGATTTTCTTATAAGAAAGGAAAGGTTTCGGATTTCTGAAAGATTAAACATTGTTTCTTTGAAAAGGTTTTGAACGATTTCCTATGGGTTTTTAAAAGATTCATAAGGCAATGATAATCACTGATCTTGAGAACATTTTTCTTATTAAATATCTTCTTATGACAACTTTGAAATTCTGTGGTGAGACCGTGTGGTTAGGTTCTCACCCCCTATAGCTTTACCTTTTCAGGAACCGGATGGAGAAGCATTAAGAAGAGTTACACTGCGTTTGGTTTATATGTTGTTGTATTAATTAGATTATTTTCTTCCCTCGTCTTTGTTATTACAAGTTTGTAAGAGGGATAGGAATTGTATGTTTATATGTATAATATATTGAGTTATTATGTAAGGAGTCTTGTATATGAATCTATGCCTGCTTATATTTTTCTTAAGATAAAGTATTTATTTCTGATTTTCAAAGAAATTAGCGATACAATGTTAAGTCACAGGCTCCTATTTTAGTATTTAGTATGTAAAGTAGTCGTAATACTTCTTGCTATCAGAGTAGCGCAGTCGGAAGCGTGACTTCTGATAGTGAGGGTGTTACATTATGGTATCAGAGCGGTCTTTCCTGTAGAGCCTTGGGAATGGACTGATTATGCTTCAATTACATACTCTGAAAGTCTATCATGTAGTAGGTCTTGTTTGAATAACAAGAATAGAGCTTTATGCACATGACGGTCTACTGATTAATGCCATTAGTCTTGCATTGCATAATTCCTGATATTAAGTTTGGCCGGCTTAACACTAGTGAATTATATATATGTAAGCATTAATGGGTTGTCATAGACGATATGCGAGTCGTAGATAACGCGAGTCGCGGGTTTTGGGAATGTTAGAAACTGAGTTCTAGAGATTGGTTCCGTTTCGACGTATAATCTTTATTCGTTCTTGACATTAACTTTTCTTTATCAATTGTATTGGAATCCCTAGTTCTTGATTTCTTTCTTGGAATGTGATTTGGATATTTTTCTATTATATCTTGTCATTCATATATATCCTTGCTTGATTATGTCCCTAATTGTTGCTTGAATCTTTAAGGAACATTCAATTTTGATACTGTTCATAAATTTAGTATTTGTTGATTTGATCTCCAAATTAGTTTTGGTGCAATGCATAATCCTTCATTCCTAAATCGTTTGAAATCTTAAGAGTCGCGATTCATAATAAAAATGATAAAAGCTGATTTTGTTTTGATAAAATGTATCAATTCTAGTAATTTTCTTCTATAACTCTTATTTTGGAATATTTTTAAAAATAGTTCCATTTTGGTTCTTTTTCTGTTTGATTCTGATTGTAACCATTATTTGAATTCTGAATACGACAATCTTTGATTTTGTAAGTACTTTCCTACAAAAAAAATAATTAATAAATAATTTCTTTATATAGTTACAACATGCTTCTATCTAAGAGTACTACTTAGTCTTTATTTATCTTTACAAGAATACTTTACTTTAGATTTTCTTATTTGAACATAATTTAATCATTTTGTAACATTATCCCAAATTTTTATGCATATATATATTTACTTAACTATGTATCTACGAACTCTTCAAACTTCCTAAAGCAAGATTTCTATTTTCATTTTAGTTAATTTTCATTTAATAGACTTCAAACAAATCATTTTAATTTGAATTTGATATAGTATAACATAATATTTACCCTTGTTTAGTTTTTTTTTAATATTGAATTTATATACTTCTTTAGAAAAAGATAAACTAACTCCTTTAGATTCAATTTGAAGTTGTTCTAAATTGTTGTACTCTCTTTCCTATTATTGCCCATGTCAAAACTCTTTGATTCAGAATTCCTTCTTAAGCTTTCGAATTAACTCCCTTTACATTACACTTCATTGCTTATATACATCCTTGTTCAACTGTGAACCTGAGTATCCTCCCGATTTCTTGCAAATACCATTTGTGTCGCTTGTAATATTCTCAAGTTTAGTATTTCTTACGTGTTAGCTTTTAGGGACGCGATTTGTGTGCGTAGAAAGTGAATTTGGTAAGTGTACGGGGTTATAAGGAGTCGCGGAGTTTCGGTAATGCAAACATCTATACTTTGTTCAGTTCCCTCAATTGTTTATTTCATATCTTCTCTTTTTACTAGGTAATATGATCTTCCTCTTAAGTTTATCTATTCCTTATGGACCTCTCATTTGATTGCGTTCCTACATATTCCCTTGGATTTTGTAAATGACGTCCTTGACTCTGGTCACTTTCTTGTGAATCTTGTACTTTGATTTAGCTTGAATTCCATTCTAATGGATGCACCATTTTCTTTTCAAAGTATCCATTAAAGTTCTTTAATCTCTCCATACGTCCGCCTCTTATTTGTAAACTGCTATCTGAATCTTTAAGAACGTCTACCCTTGTCATTATACTTCTCTTTATGAAATCTTGCACTCTTTGACATAACATTGGAATTGTTTTAGGTATGATGCCGACCCTTAAATCTTTGAAAATGTAAAGTGTCCCTTTTTATTATATTGTATTGGCTTATGTGTTCTAAATTGTGCCATTCAATTTGATATATCGTTCTTCCTTCTCTTTTCTTGAAATGTAATTTAAATTTCCTTGCTTCGCCATTTGTACTTTACGCATATCTTGATTGTTTACACTTCTGACTATGTTAAAACTCTTGCAACACGGCTATTGATTCCATATTCTTCCACGAACTATGAAACCCCCGTGATCATTTAAAGTGGTTCCGCAGTAATGCGTCACCATAGTCTTTAATCATTCCTTTTCTATGAAATCTCATATTTCTTCAACTCAGCTTGGATATGTTTCAAACTAATGTGCTGATTTCCTTATTGATTCTATTGAATTTTTTTTATCCAAAGGTTATCCTTGAAGTTGTCAATTGATTTCTTTCTAGCAAACTCTATTGTTTGAGCATCCTTGTTTACCTGCAATTGTATTTATTCTTTCAAATTCTCAAGAACAAGGTCCTTGTTGCTTTTCTTTCTTTTCTATGGTCTATTATCCTTCTGAGTATACTCGAGATTAGTTTTGGTATGTTGTGCGACCGTTAGACTTAATAAACGACACCTTAGTTCTTTAGGACACGTTTGGTGAACGCAAAAGGTGAAACTCGTAAGTATACGACGTCACAGGGAGTTGTGAAACCTTGTTTTACGTGAAAGAGTTTTGTTGATGTGGGATTTATGACCAGTAGTAAGGTTTACAAAATTTTTAACAAAGTTGAGAACCTTCGGATGAGTTGCTCAATAAAGTACGATTAAGAATGGCGGAGATAAGTTATGTTGAAGTTTGAATAGTTGAATCTCTGAAGTTGGTATGAGATTAGTATACGGACGTTAAGCACATCGTTTTAACTCCAGCTTAATTTATAACCTTTTGCCGCCTTGTTTTACCATCACATGTTTGAAACATATCGCCTTGTACATCAAGCCTATATTGTAACTTCTATTTCGCATAACACTTATACCCTTCATACCTTTATGCTATATACTAAGAACTTTTTGCCTTTCCTTTAAATAAGTTCAAGAGTGAAGTAATATGAAATCTCTTTTATTTTGTATCAATTTTCGGGGACGAAAATTTTTATAAGGTGGGTAGGATGTAAGACCCAAAAGTGTTGAAAAGTCCTATTTTGAATCAATCTCAAATTATATATTTATTTATGGTTTTAATTTCAGAAATTATTTTTATTGAAAATAATTAAAGGCAATTAATTGGAACCCTAAATCCTCAAAATATCGCCCTAACCCTAATTTCCCCAAAAACCTAGCCGCCTTATCTCCTCAGCCACCGAATTCCTTTTCTTCCCTAAACCCAGCAGCAAATTCAGAGAAAGAAAGAAAGGGGAAGCAGAGGGAAGGGAGAACGGAGAAGAAGGAAAGGGGAAGAGGGACGAGCCAGCACCGGTTGACCTCCCCGTCGCCGCCCGTCGCCTTCGTGAGGAACCCCAGAATAGAGGGAGGGAGAGCTACGTGAGGAGGAAAGGGCTTGCACCAGCCACGTGAACCACTGCCACGTCGCGTTTGTCGCCGTCTTTGAGGGCTCCTATCACCGCCGTTGTCCTCGTCGTGAAGCCGTCGCCGTTTCTGTAGCTGTCCGCGCCGTTGTCATCGCCGAAGGGAGCTAGCATCGCTGCCATCCATGGAGGAAGCAGAGGAGAGAGATCTGCGAGGAAGGGAGGACCGCGACCTGTCCAGCCGCCGTGCCTAGTCACCGCTCGTGTCACCGGCGCCGTCCTCGTCTGAACCGTCGCCAGATCCGCCACTACTAAAGCTTCTGGCCGCGCCTTTGCATCGCTGGAGCTCCACGCCACCGCTGTCGCCGCCGAAAACCATCTCTGAAGCCTGTTTGCTTGGTAAACTCTAAACCTTTCTTCAGCTTCTTTGTCTATTAAGTCGATTTTCACCGTTAGAGTGGTTGCTGAGGTTGTTCTGTGTCAGGATATACGGTAACCGCGAGTTTCTCTGCCGCCATTCTGCTTGCCGCCGCAGAAAGTCCATCACCGTCTCGTTGCTGCCGTCGCCAGAACCGCCGCCAAACTTTCTGCAGTTTGGTTCGGTCATTATTCCTTCATTACGGTAAGAGTTTACATTTCGGAACCTTTCAAAATCTGTATTCTATTATGTTTGATTAGAAATTCTGAGGTTTCGGTAACGTAAGGTTGAATCCCGATTACTGCATGTCATGATCAAAGCTATTGTTGTTGCTGCGAATGGTTCGGAGCTGAAGTTGCATATGCCGCCGTTGCGAGCCAAGAGAAAATGAATTTGTGACGCGTTCTAGAGTTTTCGAGTTTTAACTTTCGAGGTAGGGTTTTTTTTTAAATCTATTTTATATTACGGAGTTATTATAAATAGATATTAATGTGAGAAAATATATGTCTGTGATTATGGTTGTCTTATAAATGTGATTGTTTGCTGGACTGAATGACTGATTACTTGATTGCTTGAGTAGTTTGTGATTGCTGAAAAGAAATTAGTTTGAAAGGTTATTTAGTTGATTATTATGAAAAATGGCTTTCTTGGTTTTGAAGCTATTTTTGATAATATAAAGGAATTGGCTTTGGAAATTATTTGGAATATGAAACTGAATTAATTTTGGAAACGGTTTAATTTTGAGTTAGTCTGACTTTATAAATGACTTTATAAATGATTTAGTATTTGTGCTGGTTTGATTTTAAAAAGAGATTTATTATGGGCACTGATTCTCTTTGAAAACAATTTGATATTGGAACTGGTCGAATTTTAAAAATGAATGAGATTTGGAAATGGTTGAGAAAAGGTTTGAGAAATGTTTGGATGGGACCCGAAAAGGGTGGCAGCTTCCGAGTTTTAGAGGAGATACTGCCAAAATTTTATAAAATTGGAAGTTTTATTTGAAGTGATTAATTAAAAAGATTTGTTTTTAAACATTATATGTTTTAAGATTGATTTATTTATCAAAGAAAGAATTACAGTTTGAATTGGGATTGTTAACGGACGGAATAAAAAGAAGGATCATGAGGATTTTCTTTGAAATATGGTTTTTGAATGAATTTGGAAATGAGATTTGGATTGATGAATGATTATGATGTTGAGAATGTTGAGAATGTTAAGATTTCAACTTTGAATTATTCATTTGGCTCATGAATTTGAATTATCTGATATACGAGGTTTTCTGGATAAAGTACCATGGCTTGCCACCACGTGTACCAGGTTAAAAACTCGATACTCTGTTGACCCTACGACGTAAGTGTGACCGGACACTATATAAATTCCCGGGAATCTTATCCCCATTGAGCAATGTTGATTATTTAAGAAAAAGATATGCATAGACTCTTGGGGATGCACGTCAGGGGGACAGTCTAAGGACAATTCAAACTTGTCGGGTTGGCTGGATAACCGACAGATGAGCCTCATTAGCCATAGGACAGGCATGCATCATATGCATTTATATGCTTTGCTTGGGTTTGAACTTTTTGGTTTGCCTAATTGCTAAACTGTTCTTAACTGCTACTTGAACTATTTGTAGTAACCTGTGCTTTCCTTGTCTGTCTTGCCTGTGTTTGTCCCGACGTGCAACATTTGAGAATGAACTTTGATGCTGAATTAATGATTGTATTGTTTGATTGCGTGGTTGATTCCTGATTGAGATTTTCTTATAAGAAAGGAAAGGTTTCGAATTTCTGAAAGATTAAACATTGTTTCTTTGAAAAGGTTTTGAACGATTTCCTATGGGTTTTTAAAAGATTCATAAGGCAATGATAATCACTGAGCTTGAGAACAGTTTTCTTATTAAATATCTTCTTATGACAACTTTGAAATTCCGTGGTGAGACCGTGTGGTTAGGTTCTCACCCCCCTACAGCTTTACCTTTTCAAGAACCGGATGGAGAAGCATTAAGAAGAGTTATACCGCGTTTGGTTTATATGTTGTTGTATTAATTAGATTATTTTCTTCCCTCGTCTTTGTTATTACAAGTTTGTAAGAGGGATAGGAATTGTATGTTTTATATGTATAATATATTGAGTTATTATGTAAGGAGTCTTGTATATGAATCAATGCCTGCTTGTATTTTTCTTAAGATAAAGTATATATTTCTAATTTTCAAAGAAATTAGCGATACAGTGTCGATTCACAGGCTCCTATTTTAGTATTTAGTATGTAAAGTAGTCGTAATACTTCTTGCTATCAGAGTAGCGCAGCCGGAAGCGTGACTTCTGATAGTGAGAGTGTTACAACTTTTGTCTCGAAGTCTAAATTTTTCTGTGCCAACCACTTATTGGCACTATAATTACTGAATGCTAAACCCATAGTCCAGTGTGGCATGTTCAGGTGATTTTTTTAGATTCTAAGAATTACTGTTAATTAAAAGAAAGCAATAGAAAAGGTTAGTGTGATTAGTGTAGATGTGGGTATACCTCCAATGTGAAAATAGCATTGGCGACACATAGAATGAAAAATAAGAAAACAGTTGGTCATTAGGGTATTTTGTGTTTGTTGCGAAAATTTAAAAGAGCTGTCCAAATCGTTCCGGAGGATGTAAAACGTTCCCGATTAAGTGGAAGTTATGAAATAGTGAAAGAAGTAACGATGAGACAAAATCAAGCTTAGATTCTTGAATAATGCAATTGACTTGTTAATTTCTTGTGATAAAAGTAAACCGTCTAAACCGTAACATTAAATCCTAAACACTAAACCGTAAATCCTGAACCCTGAACTTAAACCTTAAAACATGAACCATGAACTCTAAATCCCAAATCTGGAAACCCCAAACCCCAAAATTCTTAATCCTAATTCATAAAACACAAATCTTAACCCCGTTTAACCCTAAATGATAAATCCTAAACCCTAAAAATCAATTTATTTGTTTATTTCTTTTGGGGAGAGTACACGACAACAGTAATTCCAGAACCTCATCCCTGAATCCCAAACCCGAAAACACCAAATTTAAAAATTCTGAACCATAGTCCTCAAACCCGAAAATCAAAAACCCTAAACCTTATACCCAAAATCATAAATCGCAATAAAAAGGATAACAACGAAAGGACAAAAAATATATGAATCATAAAAAGATAACAAAAAAAAGATATGAATCAAAATAAAATCCATTGCTTCATAAAGCAAAGCTCCGTTGCGTTCTCTTTTCTTTATTCAAAAAACCCAAAATACAGCTGACAACTCCCTTATCTTTGTTCTTCAAACAAAATTAAAATACGCAAAAATATTATAAAAATGTAGGTAATTTTATACATTTAATTTAATGTTATTCTATTTACTGTTTATTTAATATAATTTTTGATATTATACAAAAATAGTAGAATTTTTAATAAATTTTTTTTTTTGTATTTTTATAGATTGATAGAGAATTTTGCAAGTTATAATTTAAGAAGTTCGAATCTTTTAAGCTAAATTTTGAGTTTAAGCAATTATATATTTTTGCATCATTTTTGTAAAATGAGGTCATTTTTTATTTATTTAGTTTAGTATTACTTTATATTTGTTGAATTTTAAATTGAATATCTTTTGGCTAAAAATAATATTTCATAAGTATTTTATAAATTATTTTAAGCCAATTAAAAAATATTATTATAAACTAATTTTTTTCCTCTCACTTGAGCGTGAGAATCAACCTTTCCCTTTCCTGCACCTGTTTCACCTTAGCAAGTCGCCGACGTAAACTAACGAGAAATTTCCTCACAGTCACAGCAACACATCTCTTCTTTCTTTTTTTTTTCTAATATTAAGGTCACATGTTATTTTTTCTTGTACAATACATCACAACTTTTATACCTATTTTAAATGCTATGCTAACCTATGCCCGAAACCCATCAATACTCCTCCAAGTCCAATAATTTTGTTACCACCATCAATTCTCCACAAAAACTTTAAAAATGACCCAAAACACAACCCACCAACTCATGAAGCCCATTACTAACTACTAAAAAAAATAATAGATTATTGTAACTGCATTAGCTAGGCTCAATTAGGGGTGGCAACGGGGCGGGTAGGAGCGGGTTTTTGCTCTACTCGACCCCGCCCCGCCCTACAAAAAATTCGCAT
>NC_029785.2:117374596-117376728 GCF_000816755.2 Arachis ipaensis | reverse complement strand
GGACAGGTTTAGCCTAAACCCGACTCCGCCCCGCTCCGCCCAAAAACTCGCCCCGTTAAAACCTACTCCGGTGTGGGGACGGGTAATTATCCGCCCCGAGCGGATAGGGACGGAGTGGATACCAGTGAGTTCGAATAGTGTTGCCACTCCTAGACTCAATCAAGCTAACCATCTACTATACACGAAATCCATGAGCTGACAAGTGACAACTTCCGTTATGCAAAATAAACGTGCACGTGTTCTATACTTCTATTACCAAACTCTCTTTAAATCTTTACCAACAAACATCTGTATACTAGATGGACCTATATAAAAAACACTTGTTTCAAGAGAGAGACAATTTTTACAGGTTCTTCAATTGCTTAATTATAATTAAATTTGCTAGTAAAGTGAGTCTTTTTGTTTTCCAGCTTGCATTTTGTGAATTTTTCTGTATTTTGGACCGAAAAGTATTATTTATTTGGGTGTAGCTTTCTTTTTTAAGTTTTATCAACCAAAATAGCTATTGTTAGTTTTAGTCTGAATTTTTTGAGTTTTATCTTTTCGTGTATTTGTTGCGTCGTTTTTTTAATAATCATATAAAATAACCATGCTTATTAAACTAAATAGAATTAGGCCTCTTGAGCCTGTTAGAAACAAAAGACTTGAGAGAGTAATCTGAAAAGTGTATTATTGAATTATATTTTAAGGTACAATATATAAAGGGTATTTATAGGTGCTAAATGAATCAGAGCAATAAAGGCATAGAATTCTACAATTAATATACAGATATACTAGACGATACTAATTGATCTAAATTGATTCTAATGATTCCCTAACATCCCCCCTCAAACTCAAGTGGAAGTTAAGGATACCAACTTGAGTTTGGATAACAAAGTCCGGAAACGAGTCGGATGATGAGCTTTCGTGAAGATATCAGCAGTTTGATCTAGTGTTCCAATAGCAATGAGACGAACAGCATCAATAAGGATACGTTGCTGAATAAAGTGACAATCAATCTCAATGTGTTTGGTGCGTTCATGAAACACGTCATTATGGGCGATCTGAATAGCACTGTGGTTATCACAAAAAATATCAGTAGGGGACGACTGAGGAGCACCTAAATCTTTGAGAAGCCAACGAACCGAGATAACTTCAGCAGTGGTGTCAGCGAGGGCATGGTACTCAGCTTCTGTGCTTGAGAGAGCAGTGAATGTTTGCTTCTTAGCACGCCAAGAGATGAGAGCGTCGCCAAGAAACAAACAGTAACCAGTAGTAGAACGACGATCAGTGGGATCACCAGCCCAATCAGCATCGGAGTAAGCCTAAAGAGACAAAGAGGAATGGGCAGAAAAATAAAGGCCATGAAATAGAGTGCCTTTGACGTAGCGAAGAATGCGAAGAACTGCCGCATAGTGAGGAGTACGAGGAGCTGACAAGAACTGGCTAAGTACATGAACCGGATAGGCGATGTCTGGTCGGGTGACAGTCAAGTAGACGAGACCGCCAACTAACTGTCAATAGAGAGTCGGATTATCCAAAACAGTGCCATCCATAGGGGTAAATCGAACATTAGGCTCAAGAGGAGTAGACTCAGTGCGACTATCTGTAATCCCAGCACGAGCAAGAAGATCTGAAGCATACTTAGCCTGAGAGAGATAGATGCCATCATCAGTGGAGATGACCTCGAGACCAAGAAAATAGCTGAGAACCAAGATCTTTCATCTCAAAGGTACGGTGAAGTGAGGCCTTGAGATCAGAGATACCATCAACATCATCCCCAGTAATGATCATGTCATCAACATACAAAAGTAGAAGAACAACTCCACGTTCGCTTTTACGAATGAAGAGCGCATTCTCATGAGGGCTAGAAGTAAAACCAAGACTGCATATGGTAGTGCTGAACTTGTCAAACCATTCACGAGGAGCTTGCTTAAGTCCATAAAGTGCCTTGCGAAGGAGACAAACCTTATCAGAAGGACAAGGATATCCCGGAGGGGGTTTCATATAGACTGTCTTTTTCAAATCCCCATTAAGAAATGCATTCTTCACATCCATTTGACTGAGAGACCATTTTTTAACCGCGGCAATGGCAAGAAGAGCTCTAACAGACGTAAGACGAGCGACAGGAGCAAAAGTCTCTTCATAATCAA
>NC_029785.2:117370437-117371115 GCF_000816755.2 Arachis ipaensis | reverse complement strand
ATCGGAGTAAGCCGAGTAAGCCTAAAGAGACAAAGAGGAATGGGCAGAAAAATAAAGGCCATGAAATAGAGTGCCTTTGACGTAGCGAAGAATTGCCGCATAGGCGAAGAACTGCCGCATAGTGAGTAGTACGAGGAGCTGACAATAACTGGCTAAGTACATGAACTGGATAGGCGATGTCTGGTCGGGTGACAGTCAAGTAGATGAGACTTCCAACTAACTGTCGATAGAGAGTCGGATTATCCAAAATAGTGCCATCCATAGGGGTAAATCGAACATTAGGTTCAAGAGGAGTAGACTCAGTGCGACTATCGGTAATCCCAGCGCGAGCAAGAAGATCTGAAGCATACTTAGCCTGAGAGAGATAGATGCCATCATCGGTGGAGATGACCTCGAGACCAAGAAAATAGCTGAGAACCAAGATCTTTCATCTCAAAGGTACGGTGAAGTGAGGCCTTGAGATCAGAGATACCATCAACATCATCCCCAGTAATGATCATGTCATCAACATACAAGAGTAGAAGAACAACTTCACGTTCGTTTTTACAAATAAAGAGGGCATTCTCATGAGGGCTAGAAGTAAAACCAAGACTGCATATGGTAGTGCTGAACTTGTCAAACCATTCACGAGGAGCTTGCTTAAGTCCATAAAGTGCCTTGCGAAGGAGACAAACCTTA
>NC_029785.2:117365448-117370426 GCF_000816755.2 Arachis ipaensis | reverse complement strand
TCAGGACACGAAGAAGAAAGGAGCATTGCACAGACGGAGTCAAGAATGTGATGGTGTTTGCGTTCAGCTCTACCATTTTGTTGAGATGTACCAGGACAAGAAAACTCAGACAAAGTACCCTGTTCTGCAAGAAAGGCTAAGAGTTTGGAATCACATTATTCCATAGCATTATCACGTCGGAAAACCTTAATGACCTTGAAAAACTGAGTTTTAATCATAGTAGCAAAGTTGATATAGATCTGAGGTAACTCATGGCGATTAGTCATCAAATACACCCAAGTAAAACGGGAATAATCATCAATGAAAATGACAAAGTATCGAGCTCCGCCCATAGAGACAGTGGGAGCGGGGCCCCAAACATCAGAGTGAATGAGATCAAAAGGAGAGCAAGCAAGAGAGGAATTATTGTGAAAAGATAAAGCAGGTTGTTTGGTAGTTTGACTAGAAATACAATCAAAAGATTCATTTGGAAGCTGACCTAAAACACCCTGAGACACAAGAGGACGCAGTTTTCCTAAGGAGGTGTGGGCAAGACGCTGATGCCATAAGTGGAGATTAGAGGGAGAAGAAGCAGCACAGAGATTTGGTACAGGAGGAATATGAAGATTCTCGAGTTCAAACAACCTTCCGACCTTACGTCCAGTCCCGATGATTTGTCCCGTCCGAGGATCCTGTACACGACAACCAGAAACAAAAAAAGTGACTTCAAAACCCAGATTAACAAGTTGACCAACAGAAATAAGATTGAAGTTTAATTTGGGAATATAATAAGTATCAGGAAGATTAAGAGTTGACTGGGATATAGAACCCTTGTGTGTTGCGTGCAAGAGGGAGCCATTTGCAGTATTGACAAAAGGTCCATTTGTAGTGGTAGACATGGACGAGAAAATATGACGCAACGGAGACATGTGATTAAAGCAACCCGAGTCAAAGTACCATTTAGAATTACCAGGAGGGGTGGAAAAAGCAGTAGGAGTATTACCAGAAACAGAGAGAAGACGCTGAAGAAGAGATGCAATATCAGAAAGAGAGACAGGAGACGAGTTGAGTGGGCTAGGACATGGTGGGCGAGTAGGACAGGCAGTAATTAAATGACCCGAGAGCTTGAAGTAACGGCAGAACAGCTGTGAACAATGGTAGCTAATATGACCTTTCTGGTAGCATGTGCGACATTCAACAGAAGGACAGTCGGGGAAGAAGTGCCCAGAACGGTTACAGTTTCGACAGAATTTACCCTTTCTGTCGGTGGCAGCAAAAACACCTGGCTTTCCATGATAGTAGTCACAAAGATCAAAGAGAGGAGAGAAAACAGCAATTTCGGAGCAGAAAAATGAGAAATCGGAGTGCAGAATCGGAAAGAGCTCACCAAAAAATCTTAGGGAGGGTCCCACTTGACTGCCACGTCAGTAGTGACGTCAGCGCCACGTCAATAGTGACGTCAGCGCCACGTCAGCAGAACGGTGACACGTGGCAGCCCGCGAGAAGACAGGGAAGACAGGCTGGCACTGAAGTGGAGGTTGGGTCAACCAGCAGGTCGAGCCAGGCGTGCGCGGGTCGGGGCAGGCGTGCGCGGGTTGGCCAAGGAGAGCTTCGTTGCGACACGTGGCAAAACCAGGAGCGTTGGATCTACACCGAGATCAACGGCTGCTGGAGGGCGAGGGGGCTCGCAACGCGACACGTGGCAGCGCGTGGATCGTCTGACGGTTGCTGAAGCTTCTGGAAGAAGAAATAATGGAGGTGGACAGTGAACTTCCGGCGGCGCGTGACGGCGCGTCCGGTGGCTGACGGCGGCGATCTCGGCGGCGTTGGAAAGCCGACGAAGAGTAGAACACGATGATGCCGGAGGTGACGAACCAAAGCGTCAGAAACAGATCGAAAAATGAGAGCAAAGAGGCACGGGTGGAATCTGGAAGGAAGATCAACCTGGTCGTGGCAGTGTCTTTCAGCGGCGCGTGGCGGCGCATCTGGCGGCGGTTCTGGTTGCGTTGGATTCACGGCGACAAGACGAATAAGATGGTTACAGGGGTGACGAATCAAAGCGTCGAAAAGGGAACGAAAAAGGAAGCCAAAGAACACTGCCGAAAAGGAAAAAACAATGGGGCTATGAACTAATATTCATTGAAAAAAAAAAAGACCTAAGCTCTTGATACCATGTTAGAAACAAGAGACTTGAGAGAGTAATCTGAAAAGTGTATTATTGAGTTTTATTTTAAGGTACAATATACAATGGGTATTTATAGGTGCTAAATGAATCAGAGTTAATTTACCACTCTAATTCAAAAAGAAAATTTCAAATTAAACTTGTTTCTCACTTAACCAATTATTTAATTTTTAAAAATATAATACTATTGAATCGTTTTAAAATAAAATATTTTTCTTGGACCTAATGTTTGACATAGTAAATATTGGATATTCAAACAAATAATAGCTTTCAGCCCAAAATAGTGAAAATACAGAGAAACCCACCAAATCGAGGACGAAAACAAAAAGACCTATTTTATCAACAAAATTAATTAATCATAATTAAAAATCTGGAGAACTTGTAAAAGCCTTTTCTCAGAGAGCAAAATTTTTCTATATTTGCGTAGAAGTTGTCACCTCTATGTGACCACTTGTTATTTTCTTTTACTAAGGCATTTCTACTGAGTAAATTTCTAAAGTGGTTTTTAAAATTGGTGTAGTATATTAAAATTGTCTTTGAGATTTTAATTGCACCAATTACATTTTTAAAATTGAAAAAATTGCACCATATTAATCTCTGACTTATTTTTCGTTAACGATACTGACGTGGTTTGATGACGTGAATTTTTAGTGACACATATCACCTCATGGTTGGTCACGTGTAACAGTATGATGACGTGACAGTTAGCGACACGTGGCATGCTGATGTGGATGATTATATCACGTGTCACAATATTATTTTGTCATGTGTCAGATTATGCTATGTGTCACAATTTTATTTGTCCATGTATCATCTACTATGTGAATGACTATAAATACAGATAGTTTCAAAATTAGACCTTTTAGTGTGGCAGCTGCTAAACAATTAGGAGCAGAACAAGACAGCAGCAGAACAAGATAGCAGCAGAACAAGACAGCAGCAGTGTTTCATATCAACAAAATTAAGGTGGGGACTAGTGAAAGCAAGCACTCCTATTGGCTTAAATCAGCAAGTAGATTTTTTATGAAATCAAGTTTTAGGGGGGTTCAATTTGAAAATTCATACACCGTATATAAACAACTAGCGCTACATATATACTGTATATATTATGGTACATGCATGAACCAAAAAAATAATAAATGAGCATGGCAATCAGTTCATCAAGGATTCAACAAAACAGAACAAATCAGTATAGTCATGAAGGAACAAAACAGAACAAATCAACAAAATAGAAAAAACCCAAATAAAACTCAGAACTCAGAACCAAGGGCAAGGAGGAGGCTTACCTCAATTGATGAGCATGAGCTCCGGCGAGCCACCAACGAAAGAAGAAGAGAACCGAAAAAGAGAGAAGACAGAGTCGCGAATGGGAGGTTGAGGCAGAGAGACAGAGTCTCGAATCAAAGTGAAGACTATAGACTCGAAGAGGTAGAGGCCGACGAACCACCGGCGAGCTCCGACGAGAGGCAGAGAGGAAGAAATATTGACGGTGGCGAAGAGTGGATTTGGTTTTGTTGAATGGATTTGTCGAAGAGGAGAAGACTCAATTAGGGTTTTTTTAGATCCGGATCTTAATTTGGATCTGGATCTGGATCCGGATTTAAAACCATTTAAATGGATTGGATCAAAAACCAAATTATAAAATAAATGTAATTTGGTTTGGATTTTTTTTGGTTTAAAACTGGTTTTTTTAAAATGGTTTGGTTTGGATTTGGTTTAAAATCCAAAATATGGATTTTTTTGCCCACCCCTAGATGACACGTGGATAAATAATATTGTGACACGTGACATAACCCGACACGTGACAAAATAGCATTGTAACACGTGACATAATTATCCACGTCAGCATGCCATGTTTCACTAACTGACACGTCATCATACTACTACACGTGACCAAACCATGAGGTGACACGTGTCACCAAAGGTCCATGTCATCTAGCCATGTCAGCGCGTCGTTAATGGAAAACGGATCAGGGATTAATATGGTGCAATTTTTTCAATCTCAAGAACATAATTGATGCAATTAAAATCTCAAGGACGATTTTGGTGTACAACATCAATCTCAGAAACCACTATGGGATTTAGTCAATTTCTATATGTGTAAATATTTTTATTAATCTACACTATAACAAACGCCTAAACTTTAAATTTAATACCATATATATGCTAAGGGAAAAAAATAGGATGGTTTTATTCAAATTTTGTTATGTATTTAAAGAAAAAAATGGGTATTTCAATATCGCAATTATAACGTTAACAGAAATTAAAAAGAATAAAATTAGTAAATAAACAGAGAAATGTGAGGTACCGAAAGCAAAGTAAATTGCAGAAATTAAAATAAATAAAAAATTAAAGAAAGGATGAAAAATAAAAGATAAACGTAAAAGAGAAGAACACGTAAAAATAGAGAAATTGTATTAATAAAAATTAAAAAAAAAATAAATTACAAGCATTTGAATTTCAAAAAAATTATTTAAGATTCCTAATTTTTACTATGTGATGTCAAATGACTGAGAATATTTTGAATTTCTTAAATATTTTTCAAAAGAATTGAACTTTTTTATAATGTTAATCTAAGACCTCTTTATAAACTTTCTATATTATATGACATATACAATTCATACATCATTTTTAGCTAATTTGAATCGTTTAATTATTTTTGTACTTTTTGCTTGATGTTAATTGAAAACATCATAAATAACTAAAACAACTAAATTACCAAATAATAAACATTATAAGTGTACTGAGACATCAATATATAACTATTTCTTTATATAATAATGATTTTTATCTAACATGGATAAAAAAAGGTGTAAG
>NC_029785.2:117338370-117365424 GCF_000816755.2 Arachis ipaensis | reverse complement strand
ACTATGAGGTTCTCGGCCTCCCCCGTGACTGCACTCCGGAGGAGATCCGCTCCGCCTACCGCCGCCTAGCCCTGCAGCGCCACCCCGACAAGCTGGTCCAATCAGGTATCTCCCAATCGGAAGCCACTGCGCAGTTTCAGGAGCTTCAGCACGCCTACGAGGTCCTCTCTGATCCCAAAGAACGCTCCTGGTACGACTCTCACCGCTCTCAGATCCTCTTCTCCGATCCCGACACCCTCCGCAACTCCTCCGTCCCCGACCTCTTCTCGTTTTTCTCCAATACCGTCTTCTCCGGCTACTCCGATTCCGGTAGAGGCTTCTACAAGGTGTATTCTGATGTTTTCGATAAGATTCACGCTAATGAGATCAATTTCGTAAAGAATTTAGGGTTAGGTGTTGATTCCATTAGACAAGCTCCTGTTATGGGTAATTTAGATAGCCCTTACGAGCAGGTTACTGCGTTTTATGGTTATTGGTTAGGGTTTTCGACTGTTATGGATTTTTGCTGGGTTGATGAGTATGATGTTTCGGCCGGTCCGAACCGGCGGTCGCGGCGGCTTATGGAGGAAGAAAATAACAAGGTAAGGAAGAAGGCGAGGAGGGAGTACAATGATACTGTGAGGAGATTGGCTGAGTTTGTGAAGAAGAGGGATAAGAGGGTGATTGATATGAAGATGAAGAAGGAGAAGGAGGAGTTGAAGCGGAAGGAGGAGCAGAAGGAGAAGAAGAAAAGGTTGGAAAAGGAGAGGAGGGAGAGGGCAATGGCATACGAGGAGCCAGAGTGGGCGAAGGTGGATGAGGGCGAGGACGGGGAGGATGATTTGTGGTTTGAGGAGGCAGAGGAGGGGGGGAAGAAGGGTGGTGAGAAGGAGTTTTATTGTGTGTTGTGTGGGAAGAAGTTCAAGAGTGAGAAGCAGTGGAAGAACCATGAGCAGTCCAAGAAGCATAAGGAGAAGGTTGCTGAGTTTAGGGATTCGATTGAGGATGAGGATGAGGAGGTTGCTATGGACGATTTGGAGAGTGAGATTGAGGTGGAAGGAAGAGAAGAGAAGGAAGGGTTGGAGAGTGAGGAGGATGCTGATCACGTGGTTGAGGATTTGGAGGAGAGGATTAGAGATAGTCTTAATGTTGCAGAGGAGAGCACTAGAAATGGAGTCGAGCCTGATGATGATGACGAGGAAGAATTTTATGATGCTTCACATGAAAAGGAAGGCAATGTGGTTAGTGTGTCTGTAGATGGTGATGATGATGATGATGAAATTGGTGCTCTTGAAGCAATGATTGCAGGTCACAAGAGCAGAAAGCCACATGCTTCAACACGCAAGCCCAATGCCCCAGTGCCTCCAACTCAAATTGAGAATGAGGATGATGGGGTTGGCCCTATGGAATACAAAAACCGGAAGGGCGCAAGAAAGAAACGCGGATCCAAGAAAGAAAAGGGTAGGAAAAATCCAGAAGAATCCCGCACAGCAGCCGTCAATGGCGATGAAGAGCATAATAACAACAACGATGATGGGAATGGCAATTCTCATGCAGAGGAGTCTTCCTTCCAATTTAACGTGGAGAATGTGATTAATGGTAAAGAGAACGGGCATGATGGTAGAGATAAGACTTCAAATAAACCAGCTGATAAGAGAGGAGATGCAAAGGACACAAAATCCAAAGCTAAAACTTCATCAAAAGGAAGAAAAGCCAAGGTAAGAACTTGTGACTAAGCTTGTTTCCATTATCTGATCATTTGTGGCGACTGGCGAGATGTTTATATGCTGTCTTTTGCTTAGGTAGCTTGCTAACTTGAGACCCGCAATTCGCCTTGGATAATTTTTGCTTTTCCTAAATGTAGTAGCTAGGATGATATAAGAAAAGGGGTAGCAGTCATAACGTGTTTGATTTCCATTTGTGTGGTTCTGTCCAGAAAATTTTAGCAGTGGGGGCAAAAATAATATATAAAAATAATAAAAATTTAACATAAATATATTTAGATATTGAAAAATTTAAAATATATTAGTCAAACTTTAAATAATTTAATTAAGGTTTAATTATTCTATTGGTTCCTATAGTTTCACGAAATTTTTAATTAGATTCCTATACTTTTTTTCCTTTTAATTGAGTCCTTGCACTAAATTTTTTTTAATTGGGTCCCTATACTTTTTTTTCTTTTTATTTGGGTCCCTTCACCAATTTTTTTTCTTTTAATTGGATTCCTATAAGATTAAGCTAATTACTGTTAATAGGGACCTAATTGAAAAAACAAATTGGTGCAGGGACCCAATTAAAAGGAAAAAAAGTATAAGAATCTAATTGAAAATTTTGCAAAATTATATATAGGACCAACAGAATAATTAAATCTTTAATTAACACATAAAAAGTATATTAATTTAAAAGTATTTTTTTGTCAAATATCCTCTATATCCATCAACTCACATTTTAATGATTATTTTTTATATAATACAAAAATTATAGCTACTGTCTCATTTTTATTGAGAAAATAAATTTAATTTTGGATAATTAACTAATTAAATTATTATTATTTTTTAATCAAGCATATTTATTTTTCTAATATAAATAGATTAAATTTATATGATTCGATAATTTTTATTATTGTGTTGTTATTTAATAATCTAGATTTTTCACACATATTTAAAAAAATTAAATATGGGGGCAAACTTATTATTTTAAAGGGGGCATTTTATATTTATGTATATACTTATTATTTGTTTATAAAAATTTAATGGGGGCAATTGCCCCCATATCCTTGTAAGTAAATCCGTCTCTGGTTCTGTCAAAGTTTCATATTTGAGTCCATGATATTGTACAGCTATACAAGTTACAATTTAGATTATTTTGTACTCCATGACTCCAAGTTCTGATTTCTGATTGTGTTTCTTCTGTAAGGGTGCGTCAAAGAATCATGGCAATACTTGCGAGACCTGTGGAGAGGAGTTTGAGTCAAGGTAATTTATGTCTCATATTTATCATTATTTGTTATCTAGTTGGATAAGCTTTGCTGTTGTTACCGTTGTATATATTATCAGGCGAAATTTTTCTTGTCAAAAAGAGGGACAGCCATGTAACTTTCTGTATTTTCTTTTTCTCAGGAATAAATTACATAAACATCTTGGCGATTCTGGGCATGCAAAAATAAAAGGTAGATAGGGAGTAGGAAATTATTGAATTCAAGCCTTCCCTCGAGTAGTGTTGTTAGGGCTCCAGGATTCCAGCTATTTATTAGCATCAGTTATTGGTGGTCCATTCTTTAATTCTTACATTTCTGATAACTTGAATTAAGCCTTCGGCAGAACTGAAGGCATTCTGTAATTTTGCCAAAGTTCACCATTTTGCCATCCTTGTTAAAAAGGAAAACTAGTGATTACATTGTAAACTTATTATCATCTAACAGAAAATATAAATGAGTTATTATCGGTTGATTATAGTAATGAAAATTGGAAGTCTACAACATATTAATAATGTTATCATCTACCGCAAATAAATATTTTTTTGAAGGAGTACCATTATTTGTTTAGTTTTCCCCCGCAAAATTAATGATTACATTAAGTTACGTATTCGGTATTTGTGTGTCCATGTAAATTTAAAATTTTTTCAACAATCAGTTACTAGAACATTTATTTTTCACATTATAATTTATAATCGTAACTAAAACCTGTCGTTACAAAAAGAATATCAATTTTATTTTATCATTAACATAATCATTTTTTTTATAAATACTAATTATGCATCTTTATTTGTTGGGCACAAGTAAAAATTCTAAGACTAAACTACCAAAACTCCAAAAGTGCCTATGAAAGATGTATTTGTTGACAAGAGATACTCATAAATTTAGAGAACAACCTAAATACCCACAGAAAATCAATCCCGTATACAAAACTAACAAAATTTGATTCAACTTTAACTGAGTGTCCTATGTGGACATTTTTCTTTCACAGTATCATGTTGTCGATTTGACGTGTATTGAGCTTGAATTGGCAACACTATGAACCCTAGTTCTTTATTCTTCGTTGGACCCCAACGTTAGAAAAGTAAAATCCTTCCCAAATACTCCATCCATCCCCAACACTCCATCCATCGTTCCCTTCACCCCCGCTAAACAAGATGATAGCTAGAGCAACTTTAGCTATGTCAAGAAGAAAAATGACTTGGAGCGAAAGTTGCAACTTTTCTGGAACGTCGAATTCCAAGACGAAAAATGCAAAAATCCTGGATGGAAGATGTTACTGTGGTGGGAATGCTGTGCTGTTGGAGTCTTCAACGGTTGCGAATTCAGGAAGATGGTTCATTCGATGCCCGTTCTGAAATGTATGATCCTTGAGTTACGAGTTTCATAGTTAGGGTTTAGGGTTCTTCTCTAACTCTAATTTTTTTTTTTTTTTGGTNNNACTGTAATTACTTTGTATGGGTTGATGAAATTGAGGGTGGATGACAAGGTTTGTCAAGGGCTTTAATCAGATGACTCAATGAGCATGAATGTCAAGAAGGTCTTATCCAAGTTAATAAATGGTCTGCATCCAGCTAAGAATCCCTTATTACAAACATCCAGAAAAATACAAATTCTTCTGAACAACAAAGTCGAGTCTGGCATTTGTCTAGTGCATTTATCTACTATAGATCCCGGATTGATTTTCAAGATTTTCATGCCATAATCTCGAAGTCTTGCATATTGTGCTCTCTCACTTCTTTCAATTCTATCTTTTGCCTTTGTCATGGATCTATAAATTTTTCTGTCATTCAGCAGTACATCATACTCTTAAAATAATCTTCAGCTTCCTTTATAGTCATTGCTGGATGCACCCTAATTTGCTGTTCCAACTCATCAACTGCTCACTTACCATCAGCAGACCTGTCATGCACAACTCTACAACATGTGTGCTCATTCACAAATGTTTTCACTTGATAGTTCATGGGGTAACTCCTCTTAGCACAAAATATCTACCAAGGACAGTTCTCATCTCAACAAAGCACCTTCACCCCTATACTATCAACTCTAGGAAAAAATATACTCCTGCCTAAGTTAATGTTGAACTTCCTCACAGCCTTTTTAAATTTTCTTAAGTTTCAAACTCCATTCCCACTTCAAGCCTAACTTCTGAAACTGGTGCATCAACATTATCTTGTGGAAACACATCTGGTTGCTCTTCATCAGAATCTGCACAGTTGTGAAGCTCCTCAAACTCATGACAATGTAACCCGGGATCCTCACCTGAATAGTCTTCAACATCATCTATTGGCACAAAAATTCTTGAAGCCTTGTTAGGATCTGAGTTCTGAATGAAGGATTGTCCAGTAGGTTCAGGTCTGGTTGTGCTCTTCCTATTTTATTTTTTAGGCACTTGTCTTATTCCCTACTCGGATGGATCCTGCTCTTGTTCTATATTTTGACTTGCTGATGGTGGTTGGGGCTGAGTGAGAGACTCAAACTCTTCTACATGGTTGGGATCACTTTGGGATTCATTATAAGACTGAGGTATATATTGTGTTAAAATTTCTGGTGTATTGGCTGTTACAACATGAAAAGGCTCAAAATTGGAATTGTGTTTTGAACTATTTGTGGCTTAGTGTGTCTGCTGAGTTTGGACAGGGATAATTGGAGTTTGCTGCTTTTTTGGTTGTATTTGGCTGTGAATGTTGCCTCTTCTGGGTATATTGCTTTCTAGGATTCTTGGGCTCATGATGGGGTTGGCTAAGAAAATATGTGTACTGTGGTAATGATCTTTTTGGTTGTGTATTGGACTAGTTCATGGACTGCTTATTGGACCTGCTACTAAGGTGTATAATGGGTTGGGTATTGGGCTGATCAGATGTGCTGGCTTGTTTCATAACCTTCATTTTTTTAGGAGTTGGAGTCCTCCTTGCATAGCTCTTTAGCCTCACCTTTGAGGGAATCACAATACCACCTTCTTTACTTATAGGTGCCTATTTTGAAGCTTGATCATCCTCTTCAACAACTTCTGGTAAGTTGATTGGGTGCTCAGTGTACACACATACCCTATTTCCATTGCTCAATGCAACTTCATACAACTCTATTATGTCCTTATCAGTTTTCAATAGCTTGAGACCACCATCAACCTCCATCCCAGACACTAACCAGTAGCGTTTACCGACCAAAGTGTATCCAATATCTCTAAGGAGACCATTAATAAAAAATCCATTCAAAGTGTTAACCCTTGGAATTTCAGATTTCTCACCACCTTCATACACGATTTTTCCATCCTTTGTTCTCTCAAATTTTCCTCCATGATATATCTCTAAAATAATATGCATTGTAGCTATCTCTGTAACAAAAAAAAAATCTACCATTAGTGGCCATCACAAACTACGAACTAGTGAAACCCTGACTCACTATCTCTCTAAATTCACCATGTTTATGGTTTCAGACACAATAAACACAACAGTATTCCAACCACAAAACAATATTCAGCTTAAATAAAAGGACCAAAATAAGATTCAGTTATTAAAAAACTAAACCTACCAAAAATTCACTAACAGTAATGATTCAATCTTTGACATGCGACGAAGAACTCTAACAAATTGGAGGTTACAAGGATTCACCAATTTTGGTTGTGAAAGGATTACCTCTTCAATGACTTCGACTATGAGACCACTCCTGTACAAAGTTCCTTGAAGCAACTACAACCTCCCCATCCTAAACTTTGAAGGCGAACTTGGAGATGAATGGCATCACGGGAATGGATTCACAGGAATGGGTTCAAAGAAGATTGTGTTTGGCTAAAGGAAAAGATCAAAAACTGCTCTATTAAGGCATGGTTGAGTTTTATACTCTATTCTGTGTTTAAATGGAATTTGAAGGAGTTACTAATTTTTTATTATTTAAGTAAATAAAATACACATCCAAAAAAAAAAAAAAATAATTCACCTAAAAAAACTCTCTTGCCTCGTTAGAAAGGAAATAGACAAGTAGGACATGTAAACAAAGCCTTCTAACGTTTTTGGTTACATTTGACAAACTGAACTATATAATTGTGGATATTCGGGTTGTTTTCTAAATTCATGAGTACTCTTGTCAACGACTACATCTTTCATAGGTACCTTTGGTAGTTTAGTCTAATTCTAATTATATAGTTATTTGGTTCTAATAACATTGTATGAAAAAAGCAAATGATTCAGAACGGGATAACTACGTATTCAGTCACATGACGAATGCCCTAGCAATAATAAATGGTCAGCCCACAAGCGAGGTGTATGCGAAGCTGGGAATAGAAATATATGTAAACTGTTAAATAAGATTTACACCCCGATTCAAAAGGCACATGTCTAGCTGCAAATTAAGGATTTAGAAGCAGCTTCAATGTAAGCAATGGCTTCCCCCTCAGAAAGTTGTTTGCCCTCTACCAATCCTTTAATTAAGGTTTTGGTATATGCCTCATTAGGGGCTCGTAATGGTAGCTTCCCAGATTTGAAGCCTTCAATATCAGCGAGCGAACACCTGGTTTGATTAAGGTAACACAACATGATTATATTATAACTAGGAAATAAATTGACATGGCAACTAGAGGAGAAATACTTGTGTCCTCGGACACATAACATTCGAACATGTTAATGGTTGTACATGTTTCTAAAGCACGCACTAAATGTGCTCTAAGAACATGTTCCTCATAGAAAGGGCAATATGTCACTCACGTCATGGTAACTATGGGGATGTCCTGCTCCTTCCCCAAGTAAACAACATTACCATACCAACCATCCTGCAACATTATTAGAGAGAGGGGAACAAACTAAATGAGGAGATTGTTAGGGAAAAAAAGAAAAAGAACGAACTAAATTCAGTAATCAAATTCAGAAAAACAAGGGGATCGGGTAATACCTTAACCTCCTGAGAATTGAATTCCTTCTCAGAGATAGCATTCAGGGTTGCTATATCAAGTAAAGGAGAGCCAGTATCAATGCTTAATCCATTTTCCTGAAATAAAATATCATTGAATTGCTCCATCCTGTAACAAACGGGGACAAGAAGTTAACTACAGAACTTCCGTAGAGTATGTAAGCAATTTAAAAATAAAACGGACGAAAACTCCACACTTGTGCTATAACTGCATATCACTGAAATGAAGAAAGGATCCTATGTAAACAGAAGTATAATTTCACAAATTCAAGGATTTGCTTACGAAATTTTGTACAGACACATGTGTGTCTTGTACTGAGATGTTTCTACTGGATTAAGCAATGCAACCCCTCCAGGACCCCACGTATGTGAAGCTTCACGGCCAAAAAATGTATGGCAAGGAAAAGTCTTCCATACTATTGCCTTCGGCAAAGCTTTATCCAGTGAACCAGAACAGGTGTTTTTCATGCCTTCCACCTGAACATAAACCGCACAAAAACTACATAAAAAGGAAAGAAAATAACCCCCCTCCTCCCACCCAACCAAAATCCACACCATAAACAATGAATGAAACTGAGGTTGCAAACTCTTGTTTAAGCAAGCAAATAATCATGGATGACAATTGAAGAAACAAGAAATTTCAGGTCTGGCATATCATTCACTTAACAACAATTTGACAGCTTATAGCAGTGCTAACATATATAAACTTACTGAGACATTGCAATAGCATTACCTGTCCACCTGCTACATAGCACAAAAATCTTGAATTCCACATATTTGATCCATATGAGGCATACCATATGTAAATATTTGAAAATTCTGTTCGCCAGGAATTCATATCATCAATCTGATGATCTGCATTAATTATAGACGACGTCAAATGATCAAGAATAAATAAGTGAAAAAAGTATATATGATTAATTTTCTGACCATTGATGATAACATGCCTTTTTCCGTCCAAGAGTTGTGGTAGTTTTTCTTTTCATTTTACAAGGTTCAACAACATTTGGCTTATCCTTTTCCTTAGAAGTCTTTCTTTTAATGGTCCATTGACAACCATGCATTGTTGACTTAGTCACTGAAGGTAATGCACAACATTTGTTGACTGTTCCAGCCCAGCTCAATAAGGGTCCCGGTCCGACTGTGGACCGCCAACCCGCCGGCTCACTAGACCTGAACCCAAAGGTGACCCACCCGGCACCTCACGCCCTGCTGAGAAGACTTGGACAACTAGCAGAAGCTTCCAGACAGATGCACCCAAGCTAAGGGGCCCACGTGAGTTCAGAGTATAAATAAAGAGGGACCTATCCCTCCCCAGCATTACGTCACCTTTTAACCCTAATTAGCCGCCTGATTTTGGCATCAGAGTGTCCTTGCAGGTGGCCCTCACCTGCCAACCCATCGACAATTCAAGTTGTCATTCCCTTAGAGAAGCTCGCGCACAAATCTAGAACTATCACCTCACCCTCGTCCGGACTACCATTTACCCGAGCAACCGAACATTGGTGCCGTTTGTGGGGATCTAGTGCGAACATGGATCTTTTCCCTCGTAGAGAGGAGATACGTGAAGAAGGGGGAGCCCGCTTGAGAAGCAGGGTAAGCTCCGCAGCCTCTTCTCAAGAACGCTCGAGATCGCTGTCCCGTCGGGATGACCCCCCTCTCAATCTCCCGAGACACGCCCATTTGGCAGCACAGGTGATGACAACTCAAAGATCATGCAAGAATTCCGGCACCGAGTGCAAAACTTGGAGAGGGACCTGGCCGCGAGGGACCGTTACCGTCCCGAACACAGCAGAGACTCCCGTCCGAGCCTGTCCTGTACCTGGTCACCGACTAGGGGACCGGAGGACCGCAGAGCCCCAGGAGGGACAACGAACATGGACGAGCCGACTCTCGGTCTCACACCTACACCCGCAGTAGATCAGAAGACTGTGGGAGACAAGAAGAAACAAAGGGAAGAAGCGACAGCACCCCATTATTATGGGCGCAACCCCTTTCCACCCCTCTATCTTCAAGGTCCGACTGTCGAAAAACTTCGACAAGTCCACGGACATGAGATTATGGCCTACAAGAGTCCATTACGGCCTTCGCGGATATCGCACAGAGATTCTTAGCGCAATTCACCGAGTTGAAACCCATTTTGGCCCCTGAAATTTTCGACCCCCAAATTTATAGTTACTCAATTAACACCCTCAAATATTAGATTGTGTCCCACGTTTGCCCCTGTAGCTATTTCCGTTAATGAAAATCTGATGTGACACTGTTAGTGATCGGAGTGTTGCGCTTTCGAGTTGCGGTTTTTGTTTACCCCTTTTTTCTACAAGGCTCCTAGTTATAATCAATCATTCATACTACTATACGTACTAAATTTTTGTTTTAGAGGTCGTAATACCTTGCCATCTCTGAATTATGACTTAAGCATAAGACTCTGTATGGTAGGGTGTTACACACGTTAAGTTGACAGAGTGTGTATCCACGTGGAACCCAGCTTGGCAGAATGAATGTGTAATGAGTGAATGACATGGCAAAAGTTGAATGAACTCAATTTCTCCAGCAAAGTCTAAAACATATTAGGAAAAGAGGGCTGCAAATTGATTTCATTCAACTTTTGCCACATCATTCACTCATCACACATTCATTCTAGCAAGTTAGGTACCACACACACTCTATCAACTTAACGTGCTACATCAGATCCCCGTTAACAGAGATAACTACAGGAGCAAGCGTGGGGCACAATCTAATATTTGGGGGTGTTAATTGAGTAACTATAAATTTGGAGGTCGAAATTGAGGCCGGTCAAAAATTTCAGGGGCCAAAATAGGTTTCAACTCGCAATTCACCACACGGATAGCCAAAGCCAAGCACCCGATCAACTTGCTAGATGTAACGTAACGCGCTAGCGAGCCGACGAGGAAGTTCCTCGAACGGTTCAACGATGAATGTCTAGAGATTAATGGCTTGACGGACTCGATGACAAGTCTATGCTTGACATGTTGAATGAGGACTTCGGGAAACATCTCACTACAAAGCCTGTTTTGACCATGCAAGAAATTCAAAATGTGACGAGAGAGTATATCAACAATGAAGAAGTTAGTCAAGTGGTGGCCGCCAATAAGCGGCAGCCTCCCAACCCATCAGCCCGTCAGGCCAGGTACACAGAAAAGCCAAGGGAGGTGCCAAAGAAAGGAACGTCCGAGAAGCCATTCAAACCGTTTCCCTAGGTGGGCAAGTTTACTAATTATACCCTCTCACAGCACCTATTGCGGAAGTCTATCAGCAAATTGCAGATAAGGGCATACTGTCCAAACCTCGGCAACTCAAAGATAGAACAAGGAAAAACAAAAGTTTGTATTGTGACTACCATAAGGGTTTTGGACACAAAACCCAAAACTGTTTCGATTTGAAAGACGCTTTGGATCAGGACATTCGGGAAGGCAAGCTGACTGAGTTTTTGCGATTCATTCGAGAACCGAGGAGGAGAGCGAGAACGGTCCAAGGAGGACCGCAACGCCAAGGCAGGGGCCACCTGACAATACGAAAAACGCCCCAACAGTAGTGATCAATGTTGTTGTTGGAAAAGACATTCTACCAAAGTCAAAATCAGCAACAAAAAAAGATGCGAATATCCTAGCCATGACCTCGGGAAACCTCAGTGCACAATCTGGAGAGCTCCCTAAAATATCTTTCGGCCCGGGAGATCGCTGATGCCACGACCTTCCCAAGGACCCGCCAATGGTGATCACGGCAAGAATCGTGACATATCTTGTCAAGTGAATCCTAGTGGACACTGAAACAAACTCAAATATCATGTGTAGGAACGTGTTTGATGCCTTAGGGCTCAAAGAAGGAGACCTCAAAAGCCATCAACATGGGGTTGTGGTCCTATGGGATTCCACAGCATACAATGTGATCTTGGGAAGGAGAACCATCAACAAGCTGTCGGCTATCATTTGCACAAAGCTTTTCACGATGAAGTTTGTAACGGATAGTGGAGTTGTATGATCTATTCGAGGAGACCTGGAAACGGCAGTCGCTTATGACAACACCAGTCTCTCGCTAAGGAAGAAGTCAAAATAAGCAGCTGGGGTGTTCCTGGCGGATTTGGATGCGAGGGTTGACGACAAGCCGAGGCCAGAACTTCAGGGAGACCTGGAGAAGTTCCGGGTGGAAGACACGGAGAAGTTTACCTTCATAAACCAAAACGTCCCCCACAAGTTAAAGGAGCTCCTCATCGAGGCCATCAGAGCAAACTGCGATTTGTTCACCTGGACCCCGGCTGACATGCCAAGAGTGGACCCCGATTTTATGTTACATCATCTGGCCATGAAACCAGACGCCAAGCCAGTGGCACAACGGCGAAGAAAGATGCGCCAGATAGGGCTAACAAGGTGGCCAAGTAGATGGCCAGCTTGTTAGAAGCCAGTTTCATAAGAGAGTTGGAGTACTCGACGTTGCTCTCAAACGTGGTCCTTATTAAGAAAGCCAACGAGAAGTGGAGGATGTGCGTCGACTATTCAGATCTTAACAAGGCATGTCCAAAAGATTCATTTCCACTCCCTAACATTAATGCCCTAGTAGATGCGGCTGCGAGATACTGATTTCTGAGCTTCATGGACGCGTACTTGGGTACAACCAAATCCCGATGCACCGCCCTGATGAGGAAAAAACGGCATTTATAACACCAGCAGAGACCTACTGTTACAGGGCCATGCCGTTTGGATTAAAGAATGCAGAAGCCACATATCAAAGATTAATGAGCAAAGTCTTCAGGAAACTTATCGACAAGTCGGTGGAGGTATACGTTGATGATATATTGGTAAAGACAGCCGAGCCGGAAACTTGGTTGCCGACCTGGAAGCTGTCTTCGGGTCGCTCCGAAAGCACAATATGAGGCTGAACCCTCTGAAATGTGCATTTGCTATGGAAGCAGGAAAGCTCTTGGGCTTTATGATCACGCAAAAAGGGGTTGAAGCCAACCTAGACAAATACAAAACCATCCTTCAAATGACAAGCCCAGGGGGTGTAAAAAACGTTCAAAGACTGGCTGGTAGACTCACGGCTTTGTCTCGTTTTCTCGGGACATCGGCAACAAAGACCCTTTCCTTCTTCAATCTAATTAAGAAAGGAATGACCTTCGAATAGACTCTAGCGTGCGAGGAAGCCTTCAACCACTTTAAGAAGATCCTATCGGAACCACCAGTGCTCGGAAAGCCAAAAGAACGAGAGGCCCTATACCTTTATCTAGCCGTGACGGAGGAGGCTATGGCAGCCGTTTTGATTCAGGAGGAAGACAAACTCCAACAACTGGTATACTTCATTAGCAAGGTGCTCCAAGGAGCGGAGCTGAGGTACACCAAATTGGAAATGTTAGCTTATGCTTTGTTAATCTCCTCTTAGAGATTAAGACAGTATTTTCAGGAGCACACAATCACATTGAGGACTGACCAGGCCATCCGAGAAATCTTGCAGAAACCCGACCTGGCGAGTCGTATGATGACTTGGGCAATAGAATTGTCCCAATATGAAATCCGGTACGAACCTCGACAAGATATCAAGGCATAAGCTATGGTAGATTTTTTGGTAGAAGTAACCGGCGATGCTCCCGAGAATCCGAACACACGGTGGAAGCTTCACATTGACGGAGCGTCCAACCAAGCATTCGGAGGGGCCGGAATCATCCTAGAGAGCTCGGAAAGGATGACCTATGAACAATCGACCAAATTCGACTTCCTGGTCTTGAACAACCAGTCAGAGTATGAGGCCTTAATAGTCGGCTTAACTCTAGCCAGAGCGGTCGGAGCGACGAAACTCTAAGTCAACAGCAACTCCCAGGTCGTGACCACTCAGATGAATGGAACTTACCAAGCCAAGGGCCCTTTGTTGCAAAAGTATTTGGAGAGAACAAAAAGACTATGCAAGGGTTTTGAATAGGTAGTGGCGCAACATGTTCCCAGAGAGAGAAACGCTAGGGCCGACCTCTTGACGAAGTTGGCGAGCACCAAACCTGGGGCGGAAAACCGATCCCTTATCCGGGGTTTGGTAAAAGAGCCATCGGTGGCCCTCTGCCTGACCCAAGCCCCAGACCATCCCTCTTGGATCAATTCGATCCAACGCTTCCTCGAAGACAGGACGCTCCCTGGAGATGAAAAGGAGACCAAAGTGGTAAAAAGAGAAGTCGCTAAGTACGTAATAATACAAGGGCAACTGTACAAACTAGGACTCAATCAGACCCTGTTGAGGTGCATTCGCCCTGACCAGACGGACTACGTTCTAAGCAAAGTCCATGAGGGGTGTTGTTGCCATCACATTGCAGGGAAAGCCTTAGCCAGTAAGCTCATCAAAGCAGGATATTATTGGCCCTCTATGATGTGGGACACCTTGGAGTTGGTAAGGAAGTGCAGAAAACGTCAGGAGAATGTGAATTTTTACAAAGCCCCAGCGGGATAGCTAAGTTCCATGTTGGCCTCCCGACCTTTCTCCTAATGGGGAGTCGACCTTTTGGGCCCGTTTCCGGTAGCCCCAGGGCAAGTTAAGTACCTCATTGTGGCCATTGATTATTACACCAAATGGGTGGAGGCAGAGCCGTTAGCCAGCATATTGTCAGCAAATTGCTAGAAGTTCCTTTGGAAATAAGTAATCGCCAGGTTTGGGATTCCAAAGATCGTGGTCTCGGACAATGGAACGCAACTTTCTGATAAAAAATTTGGGAAATTCTTAGCTGGTTTGAGGATCAAGCAGAAGTTTTTCTCGGTGGAACACCCCAGAGCAACGGTCAAGCCGAGGCAACGAACAAAATTATCCTTAATGGGTTAAAGTGTCTTGATTAGCGAAAAGGCTCTTGGGCAGACAAGCTAGCTTTCGTGTTGTGGTCTTACAAAACAACACCACAATCTTCTATCGGAGAGACACCCTTCCAGCTTACATATGGTGTTGATACAGTCATTCCAAGGAAGATAGCTCATTTGTCGGAAGCTGCGCTAAAACAAAAGATAGCTTTATGTTGCAATCGCAAGGTGCTGAACAAGAGTTTGGAGAAAGGAGATTTAGTGTTGCAGTGCAACGATATCGGCACGCCAACCCCAGGACAATGCAAGCTAGCAGCTAACTAGAAAGGGCCCTACAGAGTAAGAGAAGTCCTCGAGAAAGGCGCATACAAGCTGGAGCAGTTTGATGGGACCAAGGTACCGAAGACATGGAATATGGCAAACTTGAAGAGTTTTTACTCTTGAAGGATGACTTCCCTCCCTAACGATTACCACTTCGCATTCCTCACCTTTGTTATTTAAATTACTGTCGTCCTTTATTTGTTATTTTTCTGTTAGATGCTTCATTTCTCTTTCATTAAACTTGTTGCAAAGGACTTTTGTATTTTCGTGGTTAATTTACATCATGCTTAGTGTCATATCTGTGATTTATTACTATTAAGTTATAAAAACGACAACCCAAGATTGATCACCCCGAGCGCCACGATATTGCAAGAAACGGATATCCAACTTACTACGAATAACAGTTTGACGGTCAAGCGAGGTAATAACAAGCAACAAAAATGTGCTCTAACTACGGATGAAAATGGTAGCTTAAAGAAAGGCATCGCATCGGTCCGATAATGATCTAAAGCACGAGGTATCAAGGTCACATTAATTATTAAAGATAAAATTGTTCATTCAAGACAAGGGCATCAGATCGGCCCAATACAACAAAGTACAAAAAAGTACAAGATTCACATTTTTTACAAAGATCTCACTGCCTCAGGATATCCACAATCTTCCCATCCTGAATCATCTTGAAAGCTCCAATCATTGAGGTATCCAGGTCGGGAGCAAGGAGAAAGACCTGAGCTTTAATCCTCTCCTCGGTAGCCTTGACTACTCCCCGTGCATCCCTCACAATTTCCTTATTCTTTTTCTTCAAAGCTAAGGCCTCTTGCTTAGCAGCCTCAGCCGATTTTGTGACCTCGGCAAGTTTCTCCTCCAACTCCTTCACCTTCGCCTCTGCAACAGTGGCCCGACCTTGAGCACTATTAAGTTGGCTTGAGAGAGAGAGATCGCGATCCACCAGATAGTTGATCTTGGTGGCACTCTCCTCAGCCTTTTTCTCTTCCTCGGCAAGGCGGGCCTTGAGCAACTCTTCCTGGGCCTTCAACTTGGAAATATCCTTCTGGGAAGCCCTAAGTTTACCTTCCGCGAGTTGGCTTTGCGCCAACACGAGTTCCATTTTCCTCACAATGGCCGCTGCCCGAAGGAGGCTGCGGTAAGTCCATCTAACTTGGGCAGCGAGGTCTTCTTCCCGGAAGAATTCTTCAGTGCCCAGAAGGAGCTGGGAGTCAATGAAATATCCCGCGTCAAAGTTCTTCTCCATGACAGTAAGAGTCTTGCTAGAGCCCGGGGTTGTTTTCCTTTTCTTGGGGTTGGTTACAATGGTTAGCTCGGGGTCGTCTTCGAACCCCACCCCCTGACCCTGGCCCGCCTCGTCGACAGCAAGGTTCTGAAGCAGTGCTTCAGCAGAAGGTTGGGGCTGTTCGTCACCTTCGTCGATGACCTGGCGAATTCCTTCACCGACGGCATCAGGCATAGGCTCCACCGAAGGAGTTGCCGTGGTGTCATCGTCACTGTCTTCCGAGGGAAAGAAGTGGGCCATCAAGCGAGCCATTTTGGCATTACCAGTAGCCATGGCAACTACAAGAAGTGGAAAGAAAAGCAAAGTTAGGAAGTCGGAAGAATGGGACATTTTAAAGCAAGCAAAATAGACAAACAGATCGGGAGATCAAGACAACAAAGAAATTCAAAATTTTACCTACGCATTCACGATCGGACTCCCGGTCACCCATTAGTAAATGGGAGTTAAGATTTTTTTAGCCAAAAACAGCTAACAAGATATCTGTGATCTGACAGTCCTCCGGACTTAACCCCTCATAAGACACTTTTATTAGATAGTCAGAGCCAACACCAAAGCTCTAATAAGTCGGGATCCGCCTTTCACCCTCGAGGGTAAGCCAAAAGGTATGGCAACTCAGAGCCGGTCTAACTTTGAAGTACTTACTTTTGAAACCATGAAAAGAATCTTCAAAAAGGCCAAAAAATTTGCCTATTCTGTACAGTCTTGAAGGAAAGGTAGCCTTTCTTGTGCTTGCCTTCTCGGGAAGGGTTAGTGAGTAAGAAAAGGTAAAAAAAAAAAAAACACGTTGAGAGAAGTCTGGAGCTCCCAATATTCACACACCATCTCAAAAGTACGAAGGCGGCCCAGCTGTTTGGATGAAGCTGTTACAGGGCGACGTCACAACGATTTAGCAAAGAGATGATGAACGGAGAACAAGGAAGACGGACACCTAGCGTGGTGAACATTGCTTTGTACACCCACAACCAGTCGACTACCCAGGGAGACACCAGGTTCAGGTGTCAAATACACTCTCGGTCACCCAGGACGAAAACTTGGTAATTCGCTTCTACCGGGCCTCCGCCACACAAGGGCCCGGAGTCGCGAAGCTCTTGTAGCTTCTCTCAGGTTACCCGGGAAGCCATATCTTTCTCGTCGGATGTGACCCAGATATCATGATCAACACGATTCGGCACCGCAGGTTGCTGAGCCATACCTACAGTGGGGGCACCACTTAAGTTAACTCGGGAGATCGGAAACCCGCAAGAAATGAAGAAACAAAGACTACGTTCTACTACGTCACTACTCTAATTTGCACCACTATTCTAAGGCCTAAAAGGCCTAGATCCAAGAAAAAAGACACCTAATGGTACCCCCCCCCTTTTTAAGAACTAGCTAACATTGGCAAATCTAACCTAGACAAGACAAGAACCAAACAAATGCACTAGAAGTAATGCAAAATGCATGTAGCAACAGTGGTAACAAAGGCAAGCACAACAATCATCAACGAAGGAAGAAGGAAATGATTGCTTACCAGTAAATGAAGAAAGTAGAAGGAATGAAGAGAGGGCGGGTGTGGGATTCGCAGCAAGCAAGATGCAGAATTCCGAAGGCACAGCGATCAGAAAGCAGAGAAAGACGAAGGGAATGTGTGAGAAAAGTGAAGAAGTGGTGAAGACAAAAGCAAAAGAATGCAAAATGGTAACCGTCAGGGAAGTGCAAAAAGACAGAGGTAGAATTGATTTTTCCCCCTGCTTTCAAATCAACCATAAAGAGCATTTAATGCTTTCAGCACAGAAACCGAAGCAACGCCCTAAGCCACAGTTGGGGGCAACTCACGCGCACTGGAGCTGTGGACCTTGTCAACAGGTTCCAGGGTTGATTAGGACTCTACCCGAGCGAGCGCGAGTAACTTGAACGCATCAACCACGAGCTTCTAGCTTCACGGTTGGTACGTTCCGGCCCAGCCCAACAACTGTCCCGGTCCGACTGTGGACCACCAACCCGCCGGGTCACTTGACACGGACCCAAGTGACCCACCCGGCACCTCACGCCCCTGCCAAAAAGACTTGAACAGCTAGCAGAAGCTTCCAGGCAGATGGGCCCAAGCGAAAGGACCCACTCGAGTTCAGAGTATAAATAGGGAGGGACCTACCCCTCCCTAGAAGTACGTCACATTTTAACCCTAATTAGCTGCCTCATCATATGAACACTGACTTTGGCATTGGTGTATCCTTGCAGGTGGCCCCCACCCGCCAACCCATCGACGATTCAGGCTGTCATTCCCTTCAAGAAGCGTGCGCACAAGTCCAAAACTATCACCTCACCCCATTTGCTCCAACCTCAGCCCCGTTCAAATTACCATTTACCTGAGCAACCGAACATTGACAAAGATGCAACATTTTTTTTTATCAGAGAGAACATCAATTTACTGTACGGTGGGTAACGAACAATACATTAACATTTTGCATCTTGCTATTCATGTGTGGACATATCAAACATATTCCCAAAATACTTCCAACATTCAGTTGGATTGGAAGTTGGTCAGCCATCTTAAAGGGCCCCGCATAAGGTAAAAGACATATTTTGATCCAAAAAAGTTCTGCCATCCTAAGAGTTACAATCATGTGCCAAAAATTCTACTTGGGTGATTTTGGATCCAAATCAACATGCAAACCAAAACACCCACATTTGTGAATTTGACTATGGCAAATTATGTGGATTAGCTGGTCTCACCAAACCCACTAAACATCATACTAAATGATGGATAGTTTTCTTATCCACATATTGCTCAAAAGTTGCCATCTGAAATTTCTAATTACTGACGTGATTCTCGAAAGGTATACACACATCAATGATCAATTCTTCTACGTAAAATATTTATTTGGTTTAAAATTTTGCCATGAATGATATTAAAACTTCAGGATGTTTCTCAAATTTTATATCAATCTTTGGTGTAAAAAAGCGACAGTTACCTGCATCAACCTTCAGCTCAGAAAGTGGTTTTATGACATCCTGTAGAAGCTCTGCAAGATCTGAATTCTGCCGACCCTTGTCATCCTCTGTCTCGGAGTCGGAGCTTGAGATAAGAGTATGCTGCAAATGCAGTGTTGCAGAAAGAATTCCAATGAGAATATTATCGTAAAATAATCTATTCGAAACTTTTCATAACCCAAATTGCATGTATTTGGAATGCATATAGGATAAAATACGAGCAGTAAATCATCTAATGAAAAATTAATGTCCCTTAAAACATAAGTTGCTTCTTGCACATAAACTTAATCCATTAAGTTACCAATAAAATGTGGAATCTACGACTTTGCAATGTAAAGGTCATGGTTCTTTTCAAAATGTATGAGCCAGCAGCAAAAAGCTATAAGATAGCATGGCAATTTTTGCATTGTGAATATAAGGTAATCAACCAGAATTTTAAGTTATAGTTATTGTCTCATTAAATTACAGATTATTTAGAAAAGGTTAAAAAAATAAGGGAGACCATACCACTATTTGCTAAAATATTTTTTGATTTGTATTATGCAAGAACAAATAATGAAAAAGAAATTATACGATAGCGAAATAACAAAATTAACTGTAAAAAAGGAACAATAGTAATCGAAAGAACATTACTGGGGGAGGAGCAATCTGAGAAATTAATTTTTGTGGCAATTCATTAGCAAGTGTAGGCCAAAAGCAACTTAATTCCTGGCGAACCTGCAAGGCAAACACAAAAGATTTAGCACTAAATAGATGTCAAATACCTTTGGGTAACAAAAGCCCATATGATGCTTTTAGGAAAGAAAAGAATACATTTTCCATTTCCCACTGCTCACCCCCTAACCAAAAATAATAAGAAATGAAATCACAAAACCCTTTTGCCCCTTGAAGGATCAAAACAGCATATATTAGAGTCATGAGTTATTACTGCTTGAATCACACGCCAGGTGGACTCAAATGGATAGGCCTCAGATGAACCAACAATAGGCTCGTCTTCAAGCAAAACCTCCACGCAAGCATGCGTCGACTTTGCAATGGAGTCAAGGTTATATCCTCCTTCTAAAATTAGTGCAATCCTACCTTCAGCGAAATTCATCAACTGAAATGTATAGAAGGTAAAACAATATGTAACAGCCATTCATATATTTGATCACCCAAGTTAAAATCTTCACATATAAAACTTATATCAGATTTTATTCTAGAAAATAATGCTAAAGTTAGATCATATAAACTTGATACTCAAGCAAGCAGTAGCACTATATGTTTAAGAAAGATAACTGCCCATCTTTAAGCAACATGAAAATAGTGACACTAAAGTGCAATATACACAGTAAAAAATTTCACAGTTAATTGAACAGTTTTATCAGGAAATTAGCATTACAAGAAACAAATGCAAGGCGCAATCATGAAAAGTCAATGTTTAAAATTAACCTTTTTCAACAGGACAGAATAACCAAATGGCGAAACACGACAGCCCCCCAGAGGATCACCAATGGCTGTTTCATTAAAAATTATCAAAGTTATTACGTTTCAGTAATAATAAATTAATGATCAACTGATTAGTAGTTTAGTACAAAATCAGAAGTAATGGTGATACTCCTTCAAGATACAAAGAAGTAAAATAATAATTAAACCAACAACACTGGCTACAAACCCTGAGAAAGAGTATAAACAACCAGTAACTCGCCCCTATAAAACATCAAATTTAAATTATGCTACAATAGACCTGCATCAAAGCCAGCAGAAACAATAATCATGTCTGGATTAAACTCTTTGGCAACAGGTAGCAAAATGTGGTCCCACACTGCAAAGTAATCTGCATCACCACATCTTCCATTCTCCCATGGTACATTTATATTATATCCAGCACCTGCTCCTTCTCCAACCATCGTATAAAAGCCATCATCACTTGCAGGATAAAAGCTCCCAAATTCATGCCTGCATGAGATGATCTGAGATCAACAATGAAAGTGATAAAACCACCTATGGAGATTCACATTCATTTTAAAGTCTTGATTGAAAACCACCTCTAAGACCCGATGCTAAACTATTAAATATAGACACACTATTTGGGTGTCATGTCCACATGTTCGAGTCAAATGTTACACCACGCAGAAAGGATGCACGTACGCATGTGATTTTTTTTCCCCTCCCCACTTTTACTCTAACAAGACAAGACACATAGTGTGAATTCTTTTCAAATCTGTAATCAATTTATATTTTATAACAATAAAAAAAAGGAAAGCTTATATATATATTATTAAATAAAAATAAATTAAATCATTAAAATTAAAATGAATTTTTTTCTTTAAAATATACATGTACAATTATATACAAGCCATGTTGTTCTACAATTTTAAAATTTAACATGATTCGCAAATTCATGCAATGTCCTATCCCATATATAGCAACATATATTTTCCTAAATCACCAGTGTATAAAAGGAAACAATCTAGCAGTCAGGTCTAGGGCCTCAAAACCAATAGAAACAAAATTTTACATATTTTGAGGTAGAGAGAAACAATTACAACAGGACAAATCAGTTCAAGTGGACAGAAAATACATGAAAATAATAATAATACCTGTGAACAGAGAAGAATAAAACTCGAGAGTCATTCCAGAACATTTTTTGTGTACCATTTCCATGATGGATGTCCCAATCAACAATTAAAATTTTTTTAATACCTAATTCTGGCTGTCAAACAGGGCAACACAACAGTGAGGTGCCTGTGGAAATAAAGCAACTGACAGATTAACTGCCAAAAACTCTTGGTAAATACAGAATTGAAAGTAGAAATCATGTTACCCACACGTTCCTCTAAGAGATACGTTGCCGCAATCGCCACATTGTTGAATAGACAAAAACCCATGGGTTCATCACGTTCTGCATGATGACCTGGAGGCCTAACAATTGCAAAAGCAGAATTGAATTCCCTGCTTGCCACTCTTTCAACAACCTATTAATCATAGGATCTTCAGTTATGTTAAAAAGAATAGTATTAACATAAAACCTTACTTCAATCTAAATAAATGTATGTGTTCACTGATAGATTGGAAAAATTCAGATGGATACATGATAAAGTTCTTTAATTTAAATGATAATTCTTTTGATGATAAAATGATGTATCAATATAGCCAACCAAATCTATAGCATTATGATAAAAGTACATGATACAAAAAGAAAGTTTTAATTATTTTTATGTTTGATTTTGTAAACAGTCCTTGATATTGCTCCATTGTCTTTTAACCCAGATAACAATTACGGTCTCTTGATTCATTTGGTATATTTAGATGTAAATCTTATTTCTAGTTCTTATTTCTTAACTCCTTCCTCAAATACAATCTCTTTCCACCTTGATATACTTATTTGAAGGCCACATATGGATATTTCTCACAATGTGTGTCAGGTGAGTGCGGGGTGGCACAGATTCAAAATTACTGTCGCACCTATTTTTACATTGTCGTCTTGCTGTTTTTTCTTGGAATACCTTTTTGTATCTTTGGTGACTGTTGGGTGTGCCCTGCAACCTCATCAGTTTCTCTTGACTAGGTTTGCTCATTTTTTGAGAATAGTAGCCAAACATTTGTGGCAATGTGCAGAAACATATGACCTCCAAGTTACAAGTCAACAACCTTACTTTTAAGCCTTAACTTCCCCTTTTTTTTTATTATTTGTAAGTACAAAAATTGATATTTTTTTTTATATTTACAAAAATTGATAATTAAAATGAGAAATATTATATGGAAAGAACCTCCAAGTTGAAATACAAATTGAAAAGCTAAAATGTTTGTAAAACATTGCTGCTCCCAAACAACTTCAAGAAAAACTTCATGATGGCCCAAATTTTGTACCAGTTTCTTTTAGTAGGAAAAAAAAGTTGTCTAAGATATTGAATGCAATCAATACTACCAATATGAGCAAAGTCAGTAACTTAAAATTAAGTGGAATACTAGAAACAGGAAAGTATATTTTTTAGATCAGATGGCAAACTCTGCTTTAGTGGCAGGCACAGACAAATCTAGACTTCGAAAAGGCTGTAATAATGGATCCACAGTTATCTCATTAATACACATAAAAAATCACAGATATTTATACTATGTGAATAATCCATGTAAATATCACCTCTATAGCAGAGCCAGCAGCAAGATAAGCAGCTTCTGATGAACCTTCATTGAAGTATATCGAATCAAATTTTGACGCAGTCTTAAGCCTCCGTGAATCTGACTCTGAGCTTATTTTCTTGATAAAATTCACATGTTTTTTGGAATGTACTGACAGTATATGTTTGTCTTCAGCTTCTTTAGCATCCAAAATCACACATCTGGAATGATGTTACACCACATTTATTAAAAGCACAAAACAGAGAAGTAAGATTTTGTCACTTTATGCAAAGTCATCCTAGTATTAGAAATTCAGAACTAAAAATTGAACAGCACAACTTTCACAGAAGAGAGAACAATTTACTCTAAACCATCACAATGGAGTCTAATTATAGGAAAAACCTTAAGTAAACATAAAGAGACTGATACAGGCTCTCCAATCATCCATTCGCTCGTTGGTGGTTGAAACTAGACTAGCAATTTCAACATGGCTCCGTTGTAAGGCTGCAAGCTCAGTCTGCTGATGGAGTTCTCCGAATGTCACCATCAGTCTCTCAATGAAAGCACCTTTTTTTATTATTATGCTACTTCAAAGACTACGGGGACACATGCCTCCATCTCAGCATTGGAAAGTTTCTTACTCGTATTAGGCCTTCACCATTCTTAAAACCATCATATTTTTCTAACTTTACCACAATTTAATGAACCATTGAATAGATGTCAAAAGAAATTAAAACACATCTCGCATTATTTTCCCAAGCTCCAGAAGATCTGCAGTGTAAATACTAAATATACCACCTAAAGCTTCTCCAAACCATAATTATAGTTTTGTAGTAGCATTAATATGTAGAAATAATTATTAAAAACTCCATTTTTCTTTTACTTGTGGCCATCAATCATCCTTTACACCACTGCCTATATTACATTTCATGTCACATAGTTAATTTCATCAACAAAATTCAAAAAACAAAAGGTAGATTTCAAGACAAATTTAAATATCAGTCACAAAACGAGTAAATGAAGAAAAGTACACGTGTAAGAGTTTGGCAGAGACAAAAATGTACACCAAATATTCCTAAATAACAAAGTACACCCTAGAGATTATTTTCGATGGACAAAAATACTCACAAAAGATTTATAAATATCAAACCCTTACTAACAGCACGACACTATTGTCCATCGTAAACAATCTTGATGTGTATTTTGATATTTACTAATCTTTGGTGTACTTTTATCTACCCAAAACCCTTTCACGTGTACTTTAGTCCATTTACTCATCACAAAACCTAGTTAAGGTTGGGTTTGTTTACAGAGGACAATGAGACAGGAACACAAAGACAGATAGAAACACAGAGACATAAGATATTGTGCCTAAAAACACTAACAAAGACACAACTTATTTTTTATTTTTTTATTATTTTTGTTAATTTTTATTATTATATTTTTTGTCTCAAATTTTTTAAATAAAAAAAATAAGAATAAATTGAATTTTACTCAAGAGCACAAAATTTTGTATATCTGTTTTCTATATCTTCTTGTGAGTATTTCGTCTTGTTCCATTGTCAGATGGCAACCTAAATTTCATCAATAAAACGAGTCTGAAAGTGTTACAGAAGGAACCACAGCTCAGCGAAAACTAGAGCAATCAAAATAACATCTCTAGCTAACGTAACCCACAACAATAATAATAAGAAAAAAATGGTGAAATTTAAAACCCTAAAGAGGAGTAAAGTAGTTAGTACCGTTGGGTAATGCCCGTGGATTGAAGCTTGTTCCAAATGGACCTAATACGGTTGGGGGTTTCGGGATGGTAACCGTCGTGAAGGTTCTCGTGCTTACACATCCTCTCGTCGTAGAGTAGACCCACGCGCCGTTGACCGGTGAGTTTGGTGCCGTTGTCTTTCCCTGACTCCATCATGGTTTCCGAAAGGAGCAGCTACTTCAAAGTTCAAAGTAATCGCGCGCTTTACTTGGAATTTCTCTCTCACTCACTCTCTGTAAAAGGGAGTCCAAAAGTTGAACACCACCAAGTTACCTTGAAATTTGAACGATTAAAATGGTCCTAAACTTATAGTGAGTACTAAATTCTCAAAAGATCTCATATTGGGTTTATGCACCAATTTTTTTACTCAAGTTGTATATTATATTTTTTTTAACTAAATTCAACCAAAAATAATAAAATTTAGAATAATATTATTTATAATTAATTTTTGTTAATATTAGACTAATTTAATTAAATTTAATGAACAAAAATTATTAAATGAATAGTATTATTTAATTTTTAGGCCAATTTACGTAAATAAAATGTTTGAATTTTAATTTTACGTAAATACAACTTTTGAAATACGAAGACGCAAATTCATTTTTTTATATTTCTATAAAAATTGTTACTGGCAGCAGCGGTTTACAGAAGAACATCATCCACTATAGGTAGTGGCAGATTATGTGGTTACTGATTAGGGTGCAACACAGAAATCACGGTTGTTTATACCAAAATTGATTATAATAAAATAAATATTGTTTGGATTATAGTACTCAAAATCACTTTTAGATGAAAAATTACTAAAAGAGACATCGATTTAAATAATTTTTTTATATGCATGCAAAATCAAAACACTAAGAAAAATAATATAAAAATATATTTATCATATAAATAAAATAAATACAATAAAAAATAAAAATATGAAAGAGAGTACTATAAATTTTATAATTTCAAACAAAAAGAAAATATTCTATAATTTTTCTAGCACTGTCAGTACTCTTTAATTTAGTATTATTTTGAACTATAAATTTTTATTATTTATGGCTATATTGTTACTTATAATTAATTTTTTATTTATTTTGCCTTTTTTTATAGAGTACATCAAAGAAATAAAAAAAATCAAACAGATAAGAAATAATAAAAATTTCATAAAACCAACAACATATATCATGTGAAAAAAATACAATAATAAATAAATAAAATTCATATGAATAAAATGAAATAAAAAATAAAAAAATTTCATACACAACATAAATACAATGTAGTAAAGGATCAAAAAAATTTATATGAACAAAAAATAATAAAAATATCATAAAAATAAATAAAATACTTAAAAAATTAGAGCACTATACAAAATAAAAAAAAATTCAACAACATTTGTCATATGAATAAAAGAAATACAATAAAATAAATAAAAAATCATATGAACAAAGCCAAACAAAAATAAAAAAAATTCATACAAAACATACATATAAAAAATAGGGCAATTTACGAAAACAAAATATTTAGCTTTTAAAATTACGGAAATGCAACTTTTGCAGTTTAAATACGAAAATGCAAATTTACGTTAATGAACCATTTGGAAAGAAAACGTGGTAGGGGTTCCATGGTTTCTGTGAGAATGCAAAACATGCATAAATCGTGGAAGGAATTCAACGGTTTATATACGAGTTTCACTATATATACCAACTTAGAGTGAGTGGGATATATTTACATCTATTATTTGTATTGTCAACGAAATAAGACTATATTTTGTAGTATATTTTAAATTTATTCAAATTATAAAAATGATATAATTTTAAATGATTTAAAAAATATTGATTTGATTTATACGTTTCAATCTAATTCAATTTTATGCAAATGATTGATTTGTACGGTGCTAATTTAAATTTAATTTTTAAATTATTTTGATTTAATCTAATATAATTTGAATTAAATAAAATTATATTCTAATTAAATTTTAATTTTT
>NC_029785.2:117324108-117338345 GCF_000816755.2 Arachis ipaensis | reverse complement strand
ATAATACATAATACTTTCAAATTTTTATTAATAAATAACATATTTTACTCCAAAACATTTAAAATTTAAATAAATATAATTTAAATTTTTAAAATTTTAAACTTTATTATTGAATGATATATAATTCCATATATTTGCTACTAATTTTGTTTGGTGACTTAAGAAGGATAAATTCAAAATAAAAGAAAAAAAATAAGCCTTAAAAGAAGTTGTAAGTCTACAATATTACTAGGGACAAACATTTTGAAGATCTGATTATGTCAACAACCATTTAGTATACTCAACTTTTTCTTTTTTGGTGAGAACTCAACTTTTTCTTTTAACTAAATTCAAATATACTCCCTATTTTGGACTATTATTTTAGAATCTTTTCAATTTTTAAGCGTAAAAGGACAAATTATTGAAATAAAAATGACACTCTAGGTTGGTATATATATATATATATAGAACTTGATGCGTGTTTTGCATATTTATGCATGTTTTGTATCTTCACAAAAACCATAGAACCTCTGCTACGGTTTCTTCCCAAACGTTTCATCAACGTAAACCGTGCAATCCCTCCGGCGGTTTACGTGTATTTCAAATCTATGGGACTCCTTCCACGGTTTATATAGATTTGTAGAAGTTACATTTTCGTATCCAAACTACAAAAGTTGTATTTTCATAATTTTGGAATGTCAAATATTTTATTTTTGTAAATTGCCCTAAAAAACAGTATAGTAAATGATAAAAAAACTTATATAAAAATATAATATGAGAAATCAGAACACTACACAAATAATATAAATATATTTATCATATAAATAAAAAATACAATAAAAAATAAAAATTAAAATATGAAAATGAGTACTAAAAATAATAAAAAAATTAAAATAATCAATTTGCTCATGATTGAAACAAATTTGAAAGATTTTGATAAAAAAAAAATAGAACGAAAAACTATGAAGAAGTAGGAAGAACTACAAATTAGTCCTTGTCTCTTATTATGAACTCTAAAAGTAATTCTTCTTTCTTTCATTCCGATTCTGTTCGTCTACTTCTTTATGTTCTTCTTCTTCTTTCTCTTGATATTGCACCATGATAGAGAGTGATAGTCACGTTTTAAGAAATTCGAACCAATCATCTGCGACAAAAAAAATTTGACAAGGAACATTGTGTGAAGCAGGCACGAGTGGGTTTCAGAGTGGTGTGGCTGTGAATGTCGGCCGATCCTTAAGTGGTTAGGGACCGAGACATTTCCTAATAAGTTGTTGTTTGGGTATCCAAATTATAATATGAGTGTCCTAACTCTATATTTTTAAGTTTCGTTGATTTGATTTTAAATGTTTAGTGAACTCGATACATGTTTACATACTAATGGAAAGAAATGGTGCGCATTATTTGTTTAGACAGATTCTGTATAAGATAAGGTACCCGTGAAAGTTGATGAAGGAAATTAGAAGGGTGAAATGAAGATGAACTTTGCATGGAGGATTGAGAAATTAAAAGTAGATGTTATAAATGTGAAAGTGATGATCTAAGTGCTGGATTTAGGGTAGTAGTTGTGTTTGTATTAATGCTGTTAGTGAAGATTTGAAGAAAAGATGGTTGCAATGAAGAACCATGATGTCAATATAATCCACATTACGAATGTTAATTGGAATAACTTAGATATTTTTTTTTGTATGAATTGATTGTGTTCTGTGATAGCTATTTTTATTGGTTTTGTTGATGTAAATTTAATTCAACACACAATTTCTATATGGATAAACAACAATAAAAACAGATAACGTAAATATTATCCTTAAATAATCCAAAACAACATAAGTTCATCTAAAGTACTATATAATGCATAAATGACAACAACAAACAAAAAGAAACTTAGCATTGTCTGAATAGTTTTTCAATATTTTAAATATAATAACATAGTTGCATGAAGTTTAGAAATCATCACCAACAAATAAAAAGAAATGTAGCATTGTCATAATTGTTTTACAAAATATCCCTAACTTGCAAGTTGACACCATAATTCTATGGATACTAAGCTCAGACGTCACACTTCTTTCTTGGAAGTTTGAATTCTAGTGCGAGAAAAAATTTTATGAAGCTTTCCAACCATGCTGCAATGGCTGAATTAACTCCCTCATTGGATCTAAGGCTGCAGAGGTTGTTGGAGGAGGTGACCTTCTTCTAAGTGCCAGCTTCGCAAGTCTTGTTGGTATCTTGTTATTCGTTTCAGAAACCTATAGTGAATGCAAATGAAAAAAAAAACAGATGAACAAATTAGAATATTTCAAAATTTACAATTCCATAGTTTTTCATAGTCATGAGAAATACTTGCCGACAGTCATTTGGTTTAGAATATGATGGCTGAGATAGATCAATCTCAGCATATTGGATATCCACATCCACAAGAGGGGTATGTTCAGTAGTTGCAGCGGTAGCAATTGATGTAATAATAGTGGTGGCTAAAACAATAGCCATTGTAGTAGTAGTAATAGTAGTAGTAGCAGTAGTATTGGTAGATGTAGCAGTAGTAGCATTTTTAGGGTCCTTTGCAGCCTCAGCAGTAGTAGCTACAGCTTCTGCAGTATCGACAGCTCTCTTTTTTTCATATCTCTCTTGGTGTGACCCTTCTGTAGACAATACTTGCAAGTAAATGGTCGTAGCTGCCTCTTCAAAGTGGTGCTTGGCTTAGACTTCTTATTAGAGTGACCTCCTTCATCCGCATCTTTTCTCCTCTTGATTTGGAGCTTGTCTGGCTTCTTCTTAACCAATGTTTTCAAAGGTATGTTGTATTCATATTGTTCCCATAAAAGTTAGTCAAGAAGTGAGTTTATGTAGTAGTTTTAAGTGGCTTTGTAGGACTCCATAGTTGACAAATTGTGGGAAAAATCCTCTAGATGCCTGTTGACTTTAGCAAGGGCTGCACAAGCATTGACACATGGGATTCCTGAAAATATAGAAATAATGTACAAGTTATTAAGTATTGAATAAATAATTTAATTCAAAATATAAAATACTTGTGACATAAATTTAAAATTGTCACCAGTTAGCATCCAAAATTGAAAGTGAACATCTTTTTTTTCGAGTCAACTACATATTTTGTAGGATGCCAGTGCACTTCAAACTTCTCATAACCAGTGTCTCCGGCCTAAATGGGGTGTCAGTGTTTAGATTCCTTCCTCACTTTCTCAAGTCTAATCTTGATTATTGAGGAAAAGTATACCACATGGTTATCCAGCTTAACCTTATTCTTAGTCATTGTCCTTATTACAAACATCCTCACTTCTTCAAGCAACGTGAGTATTGGCTTTCCTCTTACTTTCTTTATCTTTAATTGAAAACTTCACAAGCATTGTTATAAATAGAATCTAATTTCGGCCTGTGACTGAACTATGACCTTGTCCAAGCCTCTCTCGGCCATTTTTTCAGGTTTACCCATGTATTCTCATTAAACAGCTTCATCTTTTCTATGTTGTCCTTAAACTCTTAATAGGTTGTGGCACGTGCACAATCTCATAATAAACTCCTGAATTCTATGTCTTTTCATTGTTTATTGAAAATTTTCAAAGATGCCAAATACAAAATCAGTGATGCACCCTAGGCATCATCTCCTGCATAGCAGGAATTAGGTCTGCAACCAGAAGTATGTCACACAATCAAAAATTCAATCACAAAAGCATGTCATATATTTATCCCTAACTAATTTATCATGACCTATAATTGTCCCTTACTTTATTGATATGTGTAACGACTTGACTTCTAACACGTCATGACTAATGCTAGTCACCAGGTGTTACCATTCAGTTGACCTTAGAGACTCTATATTATATATATGTGTATGAGCCTGCCTCACCTTTTGGATTTTATAGGTTAGTTGAATTCAAGAAAATAGATACAACAGATAGATAGAGTAACATATAGCAAAAAACATAAAGAGCATATATCGCATAGATTGCCACTAGGGCATAGTTTTTGTACAAGATCATACAAAAAAAAAGTACATCGAATTTCTTAGATACATACTATTAGTAGATAATAATATATACAGACCATCTTTGCTGACTCTCAGGCCCTGGCCCACACAAAGGCCACCCTAGTCTGGGACCTGACTAAGATATATACAGAAGAAATCCTATCCTCGCAAAAGTCTATACATGGTGAGGAAAAATAACACTAGACTATGGGTCAGGTACTACTCCTCCTGGTGTAGTATCCTTTAAATGACTGGAAGTCAAGTCAATAATCATCTGGTCAACTCATGGTAGACTAGTCTCAGACGGATCCTCCTCATATGAGGTTATTAAAAAGCCATTAGACATGGCAGTTATGAAGGCCTCATTCAAAGGACCAATCTGCTCGATCATAGGGTTAGGAGGCTGATGGTCTGGCATGGGTTCCACAGGGATCAACAGCTCAGGTATTTGGTCAAACTATTCCAAGTATATGTGCTGGATGTCGAAGGGAGAGAGTGGATATACTCTGCTATACTTGTATTGAAAAATGAATTACATATTTTTGTTGAAAAAATATAATTAGCTTTTGGTAAAACAATGAATTACATATTTTTTCAAACGGAACAATTAGAAGAAAAGAAGAGAGTGGATATACTCTGCCATACCTGGGTTTGAGGTCATGTCAGCATTAATGGTGAATCTCCTATGAGATTATTTTTCAGCTCAATTATAGCTTCATTTAAAGCTTGCCTCTATTATAACAAAAGATGTGTTGAGAGTACTTCCTATGTTTTCCTTGCTATGACACATGGGTGACCCTTACTACCTCTCCGTGCGTTTTGCCATCCCATAATTCGAGATTTATAGGGTAGAAAGTGATTTCCTCTCTCTTTGTATTCAAATTAGATTTCTTAGTTGAAGTGGAACATGCCAAAATACTATTCAATTACTGAGCAATAGAATGATTTTGAGGAATAGATGGGCTCACTGGCTTATTACATTTTGCTTAATCAATTTTGACTCCCCTAACCACAAGGGCATCTTGAAGGTATACTTAGTATATATTCCAATGTGAGTTATTGGAAAACATAAAATATTAGCTAAAAAATGAGCAAATAATATTTCTTTAGGCCTCTTTCTATTTAAGTTGGAGGTATAAATACTGCTGAATCATTAATAAGCTATTCTCTTATAAATGAAGACAAGTTCTCATACCATATCAACACATATCCTCACTTGAAAAAGCTCATACTCCCAACTCTCATATCTTTCTACTACTCTTGATTCCTTTAATAGTGCATTCTCATATTTTACTAAGAATGAGTGATATTCCTCCTCACTCCATTCTCCTTCTTGAACTATTTAATGAAATTTTCCTAGACATATTCCATCATTATGATGTTTCAACCATTTTGAATGCTCGCATGACGTCTCGCTATTGGAGAGCAAAACTCAGCAGGCATGAGTTTGTGACACATATTGCTGCAAGGTGGAGAAATCATAGTTGCTCACTGATACTACATTTTTTCTATCCATCCTCTTTCATGAACTCTCTTGACTAGGTCATGATGATGGATGCTTCGACTGGGTACACCAATCCATTTTACTTTCCCTTTTTGCTAACTTATGAGGATTGGTTCTAAGTTATTGGTATTGAAAATGGAGTCTTGTGCACAAAATCCTCTTCCATGAAAATAAAAAAATTACTTGCTAACTTGAGATCCAGTTAGCAAGAGGTCCAAAATCATTTTGGATCTTATCTACATTTTTAAACTTAAAATGACTTATGTGTATGCTTTCTTATACTATCGATACACTTTCGACTATGCTATCATGTATGTGATCCAACAGAGTGACGAAATTACTGCATGCACATTCACCATGTATACCAGCTCACTACAAAAAAAAGGTCTATGGTCACGGTGAAAAACTGTGACCATAGCTAGTGAAAAGGGTGACCATAGGTCTATGGTCACGATTTTTGACCTATGGTCACGATTTTTCCGCCGTGGCCTATTCTCTCGTGGCCATAGACCTATGGTCACGGTTTTTTTATCTATGGTCACGGTTTCTGTGGTCACGGTTGTAATGTTCAAATTCTGGCACTTTAGGCCACGTTTTTTTACCGTGACCATAGGTTAATCTATGGTCACGCGATAAAACCGTGACCATAGCCTTATCTATGGTCACGGCTATGGTCACCCCTTCCCAAAACCGTGACCATAGCCTTATCTATGGTCACAGTTTTGGCCGTGACCAAAGCCTCTATGGTCACCCCACCAAAAACCGTGGCCATAGCCTTAGCTATGGTCACGATTTTAGCCGTGACCATAGCCCCTATGGCCACCCCTCATTAAACCGTGACCATAGCCTTATCTATGGTCACGGTTTTGGCCGTGACCATAGCCTCTATGGTCACCCCTCACCAAAACTGTGACCATAGCCCCTATGGTCACCCCTTCCTTAAACCGTGACCATAGCCTTATCTATGGTCACGGTTTTTTGCCGTGACCATAGCCTCTATGGTCATCCCACCTTGACCGTGACCATAGCCTGTTTTATGTTATGAGATTTAATTTTTTTTAAATCATAATCACATCCCAAAATGATGATAATCACAAAATAAATCTAAAAATAAAAAATTTGATAAATCCAAATCATAAAAGTTTCATTAAAAAATAGATATTCATTACAACACTAATCAAAATAGAGTGTAATTTATCCATTACATATAATATCGGATAAAGTCTCTTATCAAAAAGTAAAGAACACATCAAAATAATACATTTAGATAACCAAACTCATTATAAGACACATCCCATCTTATACAGGGTGCCACAACAACTAGTCAACTCCTTTTGTCTTTACGAGTCCAAAAAAATTATCCTGTATACAAAATAAAACAAAAAATTCCTCGTAAAGAACATTCAAGAGTAGGTAAACAAAATAATCAATTAACAAATCTTAATCCTAAATTAATATAAAATATAAAATAATTTTTATTTTAAACTTCCTGTCTTAAAATGAGACATAATCAAGCATGTTCTGGAAAATATTTACAATTTAGCAATTGAAGATTTTACATATCAATAATTATAAAATATCTTGGAAAACACAGAGCTATTTGAAAAATCAAAGAAAATAGATACAAAAAAATTTAAGATTTTTACACACTAATCACATAAATAAAGTTGATGCATGACCTTTGAAAAATAAATAAAATTAAAATTCCTAATCTATCATTAAGACAAAAAATAGTGATATCATATCATCTACATGACATTTATAAAGTGATGTGTTTTGATTGAGTGAAATCAAAATGATTTAGTAGTCCCCATATATATTTCTTTGGTAAAATTGGAATGAGAAATTTTCATGCAAAAATTTACTCTTAGTGCTTAAATTCATCACTGTTACAATTCATTATATTCACCCTTTTGTTTAGTGTAAAACCTTGCTATTACCAATTTCAGAAGAAACAAGAAATACTAATCCCTAGGTTAGTTCAAAAAACCCTAAATTCACGGACAGTCCCAATAAATAACCATCCTACAAGCATACCAAACAAGTTGTTTATTGCTGCACTGAAAAATTGAAAACACAGAAATTTTCACTGAGAACTAGCCATAAGGATTCACATTTGAGAACAAGGGAATCTGCTACTTGACTAAATTTAAATCAAAGTGAGGTCAGATGTTTCAGAAAAAGCAACTCTGGAAAACAGAAAAGAGAAAATAAAAATAGCCTAAAAAGATGCATTGAAACCTAGGATATTAAAGATGAAGAGAATAGACTGGCTTTAGAAATATAATCTCATCGAAGCGCCAATTATCATTGGCAAAGCACACAACCGGAAAGCACTACAATGCTCATATGCATCAGCAATCTAGCCTTTCCGGGTCCCAACAAAATCATTTCTCAAACTCCTTTCAACTCAATTTCAAAATCTGAACAATTTCAATATCTCAAACTATTTTCAATTTAAATTCATTTTTCTACAAATCAAGCTCATCTCCAATATTATAACCATTTCCAAATTCCAATTCATTTCCAACAAAGTCAACTAACATATTCTCAAACACTTTCCAACATTTTCAAACCCAAGTCATTCACAAATCTCAAATCATTTTCCGAAATCAAACTAAATCTAACATCCAATCACTTTCCAATTCTCAAATTATACTTGATAAACATTCGAATCAGAATTTTAAATCAATCCTTCATTCACTACTTCAATATCAAATAAATATTCAGAACTAGCCACAGGCAAGTAAGCAATCACATTTATTCAAAGCAGTTCAGCTCAACTCATAAGACCCTATAATCACCAAAAATATTTACTCGCCTAAATATCAATTTATAACAACTCCTAAAAAAATGAGTTTTAATAAAAACGCCCCTACCTCAAAGTCGAAACTCGCAAAACCAAAACGCGTCAAAAACCCCTTTTTCCTCGGCCAGCGACAGCAGCAACCGTAACCTCAGCTTTATCCACTTCCGCAACAACCGAAACAGCTTGAATTGTAACATACAATAACCGAAACTCGATCCTAAGGTATTCACGTCGCAGGAATCTTAGTAACATATAACAAAATAGTGACTAACAGAGTTCGAAACAAGGGACAGCTTACCGGACTTACGATTAACCGAGAACACGGAGCAGCAACTGTCACATCCCTTCCAGCAAAATACAATCTCTTGGGTTGCTTTAAGCAACAGATAAATAAATATTATCTCTTGGGTTGCATTAAGCAACAAATAAGCAAACAATATCTCTTGAGTTGCCTCAAGCAACAAACAAACATCTCTTGGGTTGCTTCAAGTAACAAACAAATAAACAAATATCTCTTGGGTTGCCTCAAGCAACAGATAATCATACAATAAGTACTTTACTCTTTCCTTTTTCTTTCATAATTGCAAGTACGCAAGCGGGACAAGACCCACGCCCTTGCTAACAATCTCGTATACCAAATAATCTTTTCTTAAAAGAATCATTGAAGTTATTATCATTAAATAAGCCTTAAATATTGATTTTGATTAAGTCCTTATATTTTTATAAAAATTTGGACATAATCTCCTTTAAAAATAGGACTTAGCCACCCTTACGGGTTCCTTCTTTCTCAACATTTTATCAGTCTCTTTCAGCAGTTGCCACAACAATATATATTCTCAAAAATATTTGATAATAGTATAGAAACTCTATTCCTTAAATTCCATATCCAAAATAATTGCCAACACAACTTGGCAGCCTGATTTCCATTTTGTTTTTAAAATATCAAATGAATTCGGAATCATGCAAACTTTATATCCATGCGACCGTCTTGGATTAAGCTTTCTATTAAACCAAAAATCATAATTTTTTGCTGACTCTAGCTTCAAGAATATAAGCAAAACCGTGACTGCTCTGCAGTGTTTTAAATCCAGAAGACAGCAGCAGCGTACAACATTCAAAATTTCATATAAAATCCAAATTAAATCCAACCACCTTCAAAATTTATGTGGTTAAACATAACTTATTCAAATTTCTTTCTCAATTAGTTCCAGGGTTATACCATTTTTAATGAAGGAGTTACGTAGCTTGGAAGTTAGGTAATTTTCTGCTGAAGTCTAAAACCAGATTTGACATCTCCAATTCAAAAATTCACCATAAATCATAAACTTAATGAAAAAGTCTCAAATTTACCAGTTTAGTTCCTTATATCCCCAAGTTTAACCCAGGTTTGGTCTCATACAATTCCGATAATTACATAAGTAGTTATAGCTTTTCAAAGTTTCTGACTTCGTTTAAAATTATGCAGAAAATCATATTTTAGAGTTCAACTTTGAAAAATCATAACTAATTATCTAGTTGATATGAAACCTTAAAAATTGAATTTTCACAATTACACTTAATATAATTTATTTAACATTTAAATTCTTATAATTTCAGTCACTATAGAGTTACTAAATCACTTTCAAAGTTGCCGTTTTATTTCAAGAGAACCTGATTTTCAGCAAACCATTTAGTATTCAAAATCCAACCCTTCAATACCCCTCAAAACCAATTCCAAATCAACCACCAACCAAGTTCATTAACATTACAATATACCAAATAACAGCTCAACGGCAACAAATCCAACATAACCCATTAAAATTCAGAAATTCTCAACAATTAGTCATCAAACAATTTCCAATCCACATAATCAATCAATATCACTAATCAACAATTCCAAATCACAATCTCAACCATTCCAATCACAATTTTAGCCACAATTCAATATTCACATAATCAATCAATTACTCACAGCTATTAAATCTATTTGCAGTTATTCAATAAACCTTGTAGGCATTCTTAAATTGAAATCGTTTAAACCCCCTACCTCAATTAGTCGAAACCGTCAAATTTAAACACAATGATGCCCTTCTTTTTTCCAGTTTACAACAACCAATGCGGCCGGAACAGCAGTAGCAGCCTCACTTCTTCTGGGGCAGCAACAACAATGACAATCGCGCCTATCCCAATCACCTCCGTAGCGGTGACATCAGTGGTTCCGGATAAAGATGATCATACTAAACAGAGACATTAACATATGCTATTGTAATCAGAACAAAATATGGTAGAGGAATAGATTCGGGAAACAGAGCATGAGCAAGAGTGATACAGTTTCAAGAATGGAATTGGAAACGCAGGGGAAGCTGCTGTCGGGTATATCAGTGACGCCTCCCTTCAAGCTCAATGATGATTGAACTGTGACGGCGAGTTCCCTTCAACGGCAGCGCTAACGGCGGTGCGCGGCGTTGGCAGCGACGACTCTAACACGGCGACAAAGGCAGAGCTTCTTCTCGGTCAGCGGCTTGCAGCTCACAGTTTCCTCCCAACGTCTCTCTCTCATCTCTGTTCCATAGCAGCGGCCTCAACTGGCGCCAACGGCGGACTTCACCCACGGCGATGGCGACGGCTCGAACAACAGCGACAGCACACGACGGCGCGCAATGACAACAACAAATCCCTCTCTACGGGACGTTGAATCTATGCCTCCCTCTTTCTTCAACTCGAACCTGACGACGGACTCCAAGGCAGCAGCAAGAAGCTTAACGGCGTTTGGTCTCCATTAAAATTAGAGGGTAGAGAAATTTTAAAATCAAATATACTCTATTAAAAATATTTAAGAATGTTATTTATCAACATATTGTTAAGTTCAACTAATTATTTTTAATTTAAAGCTCAAACTAATAAAATAAATCATAATTTATTCATAATAGAAATTTCTTAAATTTAATTATATAACACTTCCAGTACTGAATTCTAATTTAAAATTATATAAAATAACCAATTATAAAAATTTACACAAGAATTGTAATTAACTTAACTCAAAATATTAATAAAACTAATTTAATTACTCTTAATTGATTAATTTATAAAATAAGATATCAAATCAATAAAATAAATCGTAACCTTTTCAGAATAAAAGTTACTTAAATTAAATTATACAATTCTTTCTTATTTTTCAATTACTAAAATTATACAAAATATTCCATTATATAAAATTACTTAAGAATCTTAATTGGTTTAAAATGAAATTATCTCCGAATCTACTTAATTATTTCTAATAAAATCACAATTTATTCATAATTAGATTTTCAAAAATGCGGGATGTTACATTAACAGCTCCAGTGATGACGCAGCAGCTTGATGTCGCAGGCAACAACAATTGAATTCAGCATGCAAGACTCGGAATTCGACCCTACGTTACCAATGTCTCAGAACCTTCAATAACTCATATCAGAATTCCGATTTTCAAAGATTTCAGAACGAAACGCTTACCGAGAAGATGGGGTTCCACCGGTGGTTACCGGCGGTCAAAGCGGCAACATGAATCTTCAATGGCGACAAGGCAGCAACGAACGGCGGCGCAATAGCCACCCAAACGCGACGATGGCAAGCCCAGCCACTCGACGACCACGGCAACACTGCGACGCTCCCTTTCGTGCCTCTTCTCCCTCCTCCATTCGCGACTCCAATGGCGGCGACAAGGACGGGTTCGATGACAGAGATCTGACAAAGCTGGCAGCAACGGGCTTCCTCCATACTTGCGAGCACGAAATTTTAATATTTAAAATAAATCATATAAAATTATTATTAGTTTTTAATTATTAAAATTTTTAAAAGATAAAATATTTAAAATTATAAAAAATACATAAAAATTTTAATTAATTTAAACTCAAATGATTAAAACTGTGACTATAGACCCCTTTAGGTCACCCCCAAAACCGTGACCATAGACCCTTTTAGATCACCCTTTTGAAAAACCGTGACCATAGACACTTTTTGGTCATTGTAAAAAATCGTGACCATAAACCCCTTTAGGTCACCCTCAAAACCGTTACCATAGACCCTTTTAGGTCACCCTTCCGAAAAACCGTGACCATATATCCTTTTTGGTCACTGTAAAAAACCGCGACCATAGACACCTTTAGGTTACCCCCAAAACCCTGACCATAGACCCTTTTAGGCCACCCCCAAAACCGTGACCATAGACCCTTTTAGGTCACCCCCCAAAATCGTGACCATAAACCCTTTTAGGTCACCCATTTTTGAAAAATCGTGACCATAGCCCCTTTTTTGTCACTGTAAAAAACCGTGACCATAGACCCCTTTAGGTCACCCCTAAAACCGTGACCATAGACCCTTTTAGGCCACCCCCTAAAACCGTGACCATAGACCCCTAGGCCACCCCCCAAAACTGTGACCATAGACACTTTTAGGCCACCCCAAAATCGTGACCATAGACCCCTTAAGGTCACCCCCCAACACCGTGACCATAGACCCTTTTAGGTCACCCTTTTTTGTAAAACCGTGACCATAGCCCCTTTTTGGTCATTGTAAAAAACCGTGACCATAGACCCCTTTAGGTCACCCCCAAAACCGTGACCATAGACCCTTTTAAGCCACCCCCCAAAATCGTGACCATAGACCCTTTTAGGTCACCCTTTTTTGAAAAACCGTGACCATAGACCCCTTTTGGTCACTGTAAAAAACCATGACCATAGACCCCTTTAGATCACCCCTCAAAACCGTGACCATAAACCCTTTTAGGTCACCATTTTTTAAAAAATCGTGATCATAGGTACTCTATGGTCACCCTTTCCAAAAAAACCGTGACTATAGCTTTTTTTTTGTCACCCTAAAAAACCGTGACCATAGAGGGTCTATGGTCACGGTTTTTTACCGTGACAAAAAAAACCGTGGCCATAGACCCAAAATGTTGTAGTGGCTCCACAAAAAATTGGATTGTGCTATTGGCTTGTCCATCATATGTATAAAATTTAGATCCAACTTATGTTACACTTGATGGAGTTGTTTACTGGCTAACACGCTCACTTGAGGATGTTGAGCAAAGATCTCCGTATATTATATGTTTCTCTATATTATCTCAAACCTTGCAACGAATTTTCATCCCCTAACAAGTTTTTGGGCATTGTACATCCTACTAATTTTTAACCAGAAATTTTGTCTTTTTTCACCTGATCATAATGAAAAAGAGTTCAACACTGTTATCAACAAAAATGTTTTTAAATAATTTTAAAATTTGTCAAAATTATCCAGCTGTAATAAGAGACCTGCTCCAGTAGCAAAAAATTGTACCATAGCTCACTTGTCAATGTCAGAGTCTCGCTTGTTACATAAAAAAAACTCCATTTTTCACATCACTCTTTTTCGCATAGAATGTTTCAGTTGACGAGCGGACATTTTTGTTAGTTTTTAAATAATTTGAAGGCATTTTTGTCGATAATAAAAATTTAGAAATATTTTTGTCAACGATAAAATAATTCAGGTGCATTTTATGGTAATATACCCAATTTTAAAATTATAAACAACTAGGATGAAAATTTTCATCCATAATTATTGATATAGTTAAAAAGAGTTAATTTGAAATTCAACAAATTATTTTCACTTGAAAATATATCACAACCACAAATTATTGTTGTATAAAAAAAGATTAAATAACTCTAATAATGATTGACATATTTTAATAAATAATAGTAAATGACTATGGAAAATGAGAATGTGAATTAAAGTATCACTTACCAATTTTTAATCGTTTTATTTCATAATATTTTGGGTTAATTTTAGTTAATGCCAGAATATTTCATTAGACCATTCAATTAAAATTAAACCATAAATCGAGTTGAGTGCAATTCTGACTTAAAAATAAGGAAAATATAATTTTATAAATCTCAAGCATACTATATACTATTTAATTTTTTTAAGAAAAAATCTCACTAACAAATACACTAAAAATATTTGATACATTTTTC
>NC_029785.2:117320955-117324040 GCF_000816755.2 Arachis ipaensis | reverse complement strand
ATAATATATTAATAAAAACAATTATGCTATTAATAGACATATGTTAACAAAATTTAAAGAAATTTTAAAAAATAAAATTGAAAATAAAAAATAACATTCGAAATGCAGAATAAAAATTAAATTGACTTAGCTTAAATGCTTTATTTAAAGGATTTTGTTTAGAATACTTATGAAAATATAATATATTTCAGATAAAAATATGACATTTTAAACGTTAAGAATAAAATTAAAATAATATTTTACTCTTTTTTAAAAGAAAAATAAATTGAACCAAAAAGAAATAACCTCAACTTCAACGAATTTCATCTTGTACAATAAAAGGGGGAATTGCAAATATTATTGTACATTCTTAAACTTTTTTTATTAAATAAAGAGTGTTGTATTTTTTGTTAATTAAACAAATTTTAACTTTTTATTGTTTTATTTTATATTAATTGTTCAGATTTAGAAGAATAATATGCTAATTTGTTAACCATTTTTTTTTATAATTATTCTAGTATTGATAACATTTCTCTGAAATATAATTCATCAAGGATATGATTTGTTGTCTAAAATATTTTTTGTAGAGTACATAGCCCGAAGTAAAATAGTGATTTCGAGCTATAATATGGATGAAATAATTTTTTAGGGTAAAAAACCCAATTGAGCCAAGGGCTGAGCAAAATTACCCATATCTGCCAAATCAAATATTGATACAACATTCCACCAGAACACATTTTTATATAATTCGAAACAATAGGTTTCGAACTAGATATACACGTAATTCGAATTGAGTGAATTCGAAATACTCCCAAACACTAAAACCATGTAATTCGAATCAATTAGTAACGAATTATGCATGCAGAATCTCACGTAATTCGAATCAATAAGATTCGAACTAGGTAATGGTAAATCGAATGACATTAATTCGAATTAGTAAGAAATTGTGTGGAAGTACATTTTTCGAGAGTTATTGATTCGAATTATAACTCCTTGGTAATTCGAATTGATTGGATTCGAATTATATATATATGGTGCGCATCAAGTTGATTCGATTTAGTGTGGAGTGGAGCTCTATATATATGCAGCGAACTCGTGGAGCTGTGAACAAAGAGGTGTGATGGCTAGTGAGGATAGTTTTCTAGTGCTAGTACACCATAGAGGATCGATTAAGAGAAAAACTCGCTCTGGCGTGAAGTTCACTGATAAGGATCCTCTATGTATTGTCGTGAGTCCCTCGACCAGCTACGATGCTCTCGTTAGCTCCGTGCTTGTCAAGCTTGGACTGGAAGGAGTGAAAAGGGTTGAGAAGTTTTTCTATCGCATTCCAACCACGGTTCTCCATGATACGGTGAAGTATGATTGTTTCACCATCGGGAGTGACGAGGACTTGCAGGTCATGTTTCTTTCTCGTAGGCAGTTTCCCGAGGTGAGGACACCAGAACTGTTGGCAAAGTTGGTTGACGTGGTATCAAACTCGGGTGGGTCGAACCGCAATGCCAACACTATAGCCACGGTGGCCGGTTCAAGCTCGAGACCTGCGGTTGCTTCCTCCTCCATTCCAGTGTATGAGCCAGCGGTCCAACTTGCCGCCTCCCCATCGTTTGCTGTTGATCTCAGCGGCAATGTTGGAGACGAGGTTGGATATGGGGAACATCTTCCGACCGACGTACGGTGTCCTACACCGGCTGGAGTGGGAGAGGGATTGTTTGATGATGCAGATGACGATGATGTCGAGCCGGATCTTATCGCCGATGAAAGCGGCGATGATGTTGGAGCGAGCGATCCGATAAGGGCTACTGGTGGAACTAGTTCTGGCACACAGCAGTATCCACCCCATTTTTCATCTTTGGACCTGGAAGCCATGAGACAGGATGAATATCCTGGGCAGCTTGCTGGATTTGGCGCCAGGGATACAGAAGGGTCCGCCGGTATGACAGAGTTCCAGGTTGGTCAACAATTTCAGGACAAAGATGAGGCGCTGTTGAGTGTGAAGACGTACAGCATCCGCCGAGGGGTACAGTACAAGGTAGTTGAGTCTGACTATCGAAGGTACGTGGGAAAGTGTTCAGAGTTTGGGAATGGGTGCACATGGTTGATTCGGTTGAGTCTCCGGCAACGTAAGGGTATCTGGGAAGTCAAGCGGTACAACGGACCGCACACCTGTCTCGCCACCTCCATCTCCAGCGACCATAGGAGTTTGGACTACCATGTGATAGCGACGTTCATTATGCCAATGGTTAGGGCTGACGCATCCGTCAACATCAAGGTGCTTCTGAATGCCACGGCAGCTCACTTTGGATTCAGGCCTACGTATAGGAGGGTGTGGATGGCGAAGCAGAAGGCTGTTGCAATCATCTATGGGGACTGGGATGAGTCGTACAACGAGCTCCCTCGGTGGGTGTTAGGAGTTCAGTTGACGATGCCTGGTACTGTAGCCGTCCTCAAGACTTGCCCTGTTATAGTTGGGGGACAGGAGGACGAGTCTCGGGCTTATTTTCATAGATTGTTTTGGACTTTTCCCCCTTGTATCGAGGCATTTCGTCATTGTAAGCCGTTGGTGAGTATTGACGGCACCCATCTATATGGCAAGTATGGGGGAACGTTGCTTGTGGCAATTGCACAGGACGGGAATTCCAACATACTCCCTGTGGCATTCGCACTGGTTGAGGGTGAGAATGCTGAGTCTTGGTCCTTCTTTCTCACCCACCTCCGTCAGCACGTGACACCTCAGCCGGGATTGTTGGTTATTTCAGATAGGCATAACGGCATCAAGGCAGCACTTGAGGCGCCCGATGGGGGATGGCTACCCCCAGCTGCATACCGGGCATTCTGCATTCGACACGTTGCAGCGAATTTCGCCCTCACCTTCAAGGGCAAAGATGCCCGCAGGCTTCTTGTGAACGCCGCATATGCGAAGACAGAAGTAGAGTTTGATTACTGGTTCGACATTATGTGGTCCGAGAACCCGGCAATGTGTGACTGGGCGAACCGAATTGAGTACTCCTTGTGGACACAGTACTGTGATGAAGGTCGGAGATTCGGGCACATGACGACCAATATTTCTGAGTGTGTGAATTCTATCCTGAAGGGGGTAAGGAACCTC
>NC_029785.2:117307609-117319927 GCF_000816755.2 Arachis ipaensis | reverse complement strand
ATGTATTTATAATATATTAATAAAAACAATTATGCTATTAATAGACATATGTTAACAAAATTTAAAGAAATTTTAAAAAATAAAATTGAAAATAAAAAATAACATTCGAAATGCAGAATAAAAATTAAATTGACTTAGCTTAAATGCTTTATTTAAAGGATTTTGTTTAGAATACTTATGAAAATATAATATATTTCAGATAAAAATATGACATTTTAAACGTTAAGAATAAAATTAAAATAATATTTTACTCTTTTTTAAAAGAAAAATAAATTGAACCAAAAAGAAATAACCTCAACTTCAACGAATTTCATCTTGTACAATAAAAGGGGGAATTGCAAATATTATTGTACATTCTTAAACTTTTTTTATTAAATAAAGAGTGTTGTATTTTTTGTTAATTAAACAAATTTTAACTTTTTATTGTTTTATTTTATATTAATTGTTCAGATTTAGAAGAATAATATGCTAATTTGTTAACCATTTTTTTTTATAATTATTCTAGTATTGATAACATTTCTCTGAAATATAATTCATCAAGGATATGATTTGTTGTCTAAAATATTTTTTGTAGAGTACATAGCCCGAAGTAAAATAGTGATTTCGAGCTATAATATGGATGAAATAATTTTTTAGGGTAAAAAACCCAATTGAGCCAAGGGCTGAGCAAAATTACCCATATCTGCCAAATCAAATATTGATACAACATTCCACCAGAACACATTTTTATATAATTCGAAACAATAAGTTTCGAACTAGATATACACGTAATTCGAATTGAGTGAATTCGAAATACTCCCAAACACTAAAACCATGTAATTCGAATCAATTAGTAACGAATTATGCATGCAGAATCTCACGTAATTCGAATCAATAAGATTCGAACTAGGTAATGGTAAATCGAATGACATTAATTCGAATTAGTAAGAAATTGTGTGGAAGTACATTTTTCGAGAGTTATTGATTCGAATTATAACTCCTTGGTAATTCGAATTGATTGGATTCGAATTATATATATATGGTGCGCATCAAGTTGATTCGATTTAGTGTGGAGTGGAGCTCTATATATATGCAGCGAACTCGTGGAGCTGTGAACAAAGAGGTGTGATGGCTAGTGAGGATAGTTTTCTAGTGCTAGTACACCATAGAGGATCGATTAAGAGAAAAACTCGCTCTGGCGTGAAGTTCACTGATAAGGATCCTCTATGTATTGTCGTGAGTCCCTCGACCAGCTACGATGCTCTCGTTAGCTCCGTGCTTGTCAAGCTTGGACTGGAAGGAGTGAAAAGGGTTGAGAAGTTTTTCTATCGCATTCCAACCACGGTTCTCCATGATACGGTGAAGTATGATTGTTTCACCATCGGGAGTGACGAGGACTTGCAGGTCATGTTTCTTTCTCGTAGGCATTTTTCCGAGGTGAAGACACCAGAGCTGTTGGCAAAGTTGGTTGACGTGGTATCAAGCTCGGGTGGGTCGAACCGCAATGCCAATATTATAGCCACGGTGGCCGGTTCAAGCTCGAGACCTGCGGTTGCTTCCTCCTCCATTCCAGTGTATGAGCCAGCGGTCCAGCCTGCCGCCTCCCCATCGTTTGCTGTTGATCTCAGCGGCAATGTTGGAGACGAGGTTGGATATGGGGAACATCTTCCGACCGACGTACGGTGTCCTACACCGGCTGGAGTGGGAGAGGGATTGTTTGATGATGCAGATGACGATGATGTCGAGCCGGATCTTATCGCCGATGAAAGCGGCGATGATGTTGGAGCGGGCGATCCGATAAGGGCTACTGGTGGATCTAGTTCTGGCACACAGCAGTATCCACCCCATTTTTCATCTTTGGACCTGGAAGCCATGAGACAGGATGATTATCCTGGGCAGCTTGCTGGATTTGGCGCCAGGGATACGGAAGGGTCCGCCGGTATGACAGAGTTCCAGGTTGGTCAACAATTTCAGGACAAAGATGAGGCGCTGTTGAGTATGAAGACGTACAGCATCCGCCGAGGGGTACAGTACAAGGTAGTTGAGTCTGACTATCGAAGGTACGTGAGAAAGTGTTCAGAGTTTGGGAATGGGTGCACATGGTTGATTCGGTTGAGTCTCCGGCAACGTAAGGGCATCTGGGAAGTCAAGCGGTACAACGGACCGCACACCTGTCTCGCCACCTCCATCTCCAACGACCATAGGAGTTTGGACTACCATGTCATAGCGACATTCATTATGCCAATGGTTAGGGCTGACGCATCAGTCAACATCAAGGTGCTTCTGAATGCCACGGCAGCACACTTTGGATTCAGGCCTACGTATAGGAGGGTGTGGATGGCGAAGCAGAAGGCTGTTGCAATCATCTATGGGGACTGGGATGAGTCGTACAACGAGCTCCCTCGGTGGGTGTTAGGAGTTTAGTTGACGATGCCTGGTACTATAGCCGTCCTCAGGACTTGCCCTGTTAGAGTTGGGGGACAGGAGGACGAGTCTCGGGCTTATTTTCATAGATTGTTCTGGACTTTTCCCCCTTGTATCGAGGCATTTCGTCATTGCAAGCCGTTGGTGAGTATTGACGGCACCCATCTATATGGCAAGTATGGGGGAACGTTGCTTGTGGCAATTGCGCAGGACGGGAATTCCAACATACTCCCTGTGGCATTCGCACTAGTTGAGGGTGAGAATGCTGAGTCATGGTCCTTCTTTCTCACCCACCTCCGTCAGCACGTGACACCTCAGCCGGGATTGTTGGTTATTTCAGATAGGCATAACGGCATCAAGACAGCACTTGAGGCGCCCGATGGGGGATGGCTACCTCCAGCTGCATACCGGGCATTCTGCATTCGACACGTTGCAGCGGATTTCGCCCTCACCTTCAAGGGGAAAGATGCCCGGAGGCTTCTTGTGAACGCCACATATGCGAAGACCGAGGTAGAGTTTGATTACTGGTTTGACATTCTGTGGTCCGAGAACCCGGCAATGTGTGACTGGGCGAACAGAATTGAGTACTCCTTGTGGACACAATACTGTGATGAGGGTCGGAGATTCGGGCACATGACGACGAACATATCTGAGTGTGTGAATTCTATCCTGAAGGGGGTAAGGAACCTCCCCGTGTGCTCCCTGGTGAAGGCCACATATGGAAGGCTTGCGGAACTATTTGTCCGTAAGGGTAGGGAGGCCCAAGCTCAGATAGGTACCGGACAACAATTTAGCCAGTACCTGGTCAAGTGTATCGAGGCAAACCTGAAGACGGCAAGGTGCTTCACGGTGACTGTTTATGACAGGGATAACTCGGAGTACACCGTGGCTGAAACGACTCCTACAGGTTCGTTCTCTCTTGGTACCTACAGGGTCTCACTAGGGTCTCAGACTTGTGATTGTGGATACTTCCAGGCACTTCATTTCCTGTGTCCTCACGCACTGGCATGATGTGCTTATTCACGTCTAACTTGGCAGCCTTACATCCACGAAGTTTATCGCATTAGCTCTGTTTTTGGTGTCTATCAGATGGGATTCACACCTCCCATTCCAGAGGGTTTCTGGCCCCCATATGCCGGGCCCACCGTTATACCGGATCCGAACATGAGGCGTGCGAGGGAGGGTCGGCCGAGGTCTACTCGCATACGCACCAACATGGATGATGCAGATCCGAACCGCCCAAAGAGATGTGGCCTCTGCAGGCAACCAGGACATACTCGCCGAAGTTGTCCGCAGGCCGGACGACCCACAGTCACGTAGGGAAATGACTAGGAATGTTGGTTTGTCTGTTTTTGTTTCTATTACCATCATCACATGTATGTTATTTAACCGATCAACCAATGATTAGGAATGTTTGTCTGTCTGTTTTTATTTCTATTACCATCATCAAGAAGAATGTTATTTAACGGATCATCCAATGATTAAGAAAGTTTGTTTGTCTATTTTTATTTCTATTACCATCAGAACATGTATGTTATCTAACTTAGCAACCGATGAACTACGTGAAACTAAGTTATGTATTCTAGATGTCATAAAAGTTTTGTTTCATACCATATATATTTTTCAGTTGTGGTTCTAATTATGGCGTTACGGCACATAACCAAACTACACCTTATCTCTAGGTGTCTGGTAAAACACTAAATAACATGAAAGTAACTGCCGGATGCACAAATACATAAAGGAAGTCATACATAACACTAATAACCAAGTAAAAAGACACAAGCTGAAAACATGACAACTGAAAATACACGCAGATCCCAGAATCATCTGAATAGGTGTGAACCAGTAAAACAACGGCGCGGAACCCGTGTCCTATGACCTCTCTGGATCAGTGGCTCCTCATCCTCAATCGAGTCGGTATCGTCATCTGGAGCATCCTCTGTAGGCGTCCTGGGGGGGACATGTACTGGTCTGGATGAGGACGGGCCGGCAACTGAATGTGACCCCAGAGTATGTGCGGATGCCGGCGTCCCACCCAAGGCAAAAGTCTGCACAGGAGGCACCGTGGCAGGCTCGTTCAGATCTACATCTAAAGGTGCCTGTGTCCTTGTCGTCGGTAGCCGTCCTCGTGAAGCATCGTCCTCCTGCATGATGGTACGGATATCCTCAATGGAATGTGGTCCACCGAACTCCGCCACTAAACCATCACTAGCAATGAAGTCTGGAAACATGGAGTTCGGACTCACCCATGGAGTACTGTCCTGAAGTGTCTGATCATCACCGGGAACACCAACGAAATAATCTCCAAGAGGTCCACCACCAAGCCCAGCGTCAGTGTGAGTCGACGGATCTCCCATACCAGTCCCATACCACTCACCATCATGCCCCCCCTGTTGGTGCCTGTCAACCCCGACTGCCTCACTTCGTCCAGCTGCATCTCTCACAGGGTGATGGACATCATCTCTAGCATCAACCCCCCTCCTCCTACCTCCGCCTCCACGTCGTCTCCCGCGACCCCTACCTGCGTCCTCAACCTCATCCATGGCATCATCGAGCCAGGCATGCTCACGCTGGCTACGACGTGTGCCGACTCGAGCTCTCCTCTCAACACGACGTCTATCAGGAACATCGTGGGCTCGGTCCATCTCAGGAACTCGGCCGGGACCCCTCTGAGTCGCCTCATCCGGAATAGGAATACCTCGTGGATCGCCCAAAAACATCTCTGGCGACAGGAATCTCTTTCCATGCTGATGCCACCATGTCAGGAACTCATGCGAGGGGCCGGGGTCGGCCACAATGTCGAACTGTAAAACGTGCTCTGCACGCTCCTGCCAGTGAAGATGCCAATCAGCTAGCTGCGCCGGGAACCAGCGGTCACCTCCTCTCCCGTCCTTCGACATCAAGAAGTCGATGTTCAGGGCGGGACGCGGTGGGGGCTGTACGCCGCCAAACTGCGGCAACACTCTATCAACCTGATGCCACTCAACAACCGCAAAATATATCAAGGACGTCACACACCGCCATAACATCGTATGCCGAGGCTCCAATACCTCCGGATGGACAACCTGGATGACGTCGAGTGCGCTATATGGCATCCATATGAACTGCAAATACCGTACACATTCAATTAGAAGTCACTCTTAAACTATATAAACTTAAAGAATGACTAGATACACATACGGCTGATGGAACTTACATCCCGAGGCTGTAACAGGTCGATCTTCAGGCGAGCCATCTGAACCCTAGGCCCCTTGTTGCTAATCCCAGGATTGTAACCAGACCACCTGCGTAATAAGTAAAGGTTTATAGTGCATTCATGAGTCATACTAAAGTGAATACCATAACGATACATAATACAAAAAACTAAACGTACCTCGAGGCAAGGGGCCAGCTAAACGCATCACACCCAGAGGGCCTAAAGGAAGGAAACCTCCAAAAGATCCAAGACTGCAGTAACTGTAGCGGCCCAGCTAGCTTCACAACATGTCTGTTGGCGACTCTGCACATGCATCGGTACAACCATGCAAGCGCCGCCGACCCCCAACTGTAGCCACCCATCTCCTCGAGTCTAGCAACAAAGGGTAGCCATCTGATGTGTATACGATTGCCGAACTTGTCGGCAAACAGCTGCATCCCCAACAACATCATGATATACGCGCGGGCAAAGCGCCTAACTGTCTCCTCGTCAGCCCCTACGGGACACTCTCCAAATGTCTCCTGAAACCATGTACAGTTGACTGCGAATTTTTGAACTTGGTTTTCAGGAGGCAGGACACCTAGCAACTCATGGAACCACGTCCAAGCAGGCCTACCACCCTCAATGTATAGGTGGAAGTCTGTCAGGCAACCACTAACATAATGACCGTCAACCAGCAACTCCAACTGATATGCGACGTCCTGAAGGGTGATGGTGCACTCTCCAAACGGCATGTGGAAGGTATGCGTCTCAGGACGCCACCTCTCGATGAATGCACTGACTAAAGGCTCGTCTAGTCGGAACCATCTGTCGTTCAACCTCGCTAGATGGTACAAGCCGGCCATCTGCAGGTAGGGAACGTACCTCTCATCAAGCCGCATCCCCTGCTGCCGCCTAACGCTGGATATGCAACGCCGAGGCTGGACAGAAGATGAACCGCATAATTAGAATATTTTCAGAAACCACTGACATATGCAACTCATTTCATAAAGAACAAAAAAGGTTTACGTTCGGCGCAAACAATTCGTCTAAACCAGGTGCGTAATCCGTTAACACTTAACAACAAACAGTAACCAATAAAAACAGGTAACAAAAAACACTAGCCTATGCCTATAACCTAAACCACTTCCCTAAACCGCTAACATACGCTAAAACCACTATCAGAAACCATTAAAAAAAACCACTAACAAAAACAGGTAAAACAAAAACTGGTGACAAAAACCAGTGACAAAAACCGGTGACAAAAACCGCTTGCCTATACCACTATCGTAAACCGCTACCACTAACATAACTCACTATAAAAAACCATTAACAAAAACCACTGGCCCACACCACTTTACTAAACCATTACACTAAACCACTAGCCTAAACCACTAACAACATCATAAACCACCATCCTAAACCGTTAACAAAAACCACTATCATAAACCCACCATAACATAAACCACTATCATAAAACCACTATCATAACATAAAACATTATGAACAGCGCAACATCAGAGACCACTAACCTCGTCGTTGATCACCCCGGCGATATGAGCAACTCCATCCAGACGGTAAAGCCTCCCCGGATCATCCCCCATCGCCTGAATATGCCGATCCGGTGAATCTCGGCCCGAATGTTGGTCGTTTTCTCTGGGATTTGGTGGGGTATGAGAATGAGAAAGTGATTCGAATGAACTTGGTTCGAACTCCTTATATAGGCGAGTTCATTGTAATTCGAAACGAATCAATTCGAATTACTTAGAGTAGCCAAATGCACATAATTCGAATCAATTAGATTCGAACTACTCTTACTTGTCCTTCTCCTGGTAATTCGAGTTAATAAGATTCGAACTTCTCTCTCATAATTCGAATTAAGTTCACTCGAATTAGTTGATTTTTTTCGCGCTTAATTCGTTACTAATTGATTCGAATTACATGGTTTTAGTGTTTGGGAGTATTTCGAATTCACTCAATTCGAATTACGTGTATATCTAGTTTGAAACCTATTGTTTCGAATTATATAAAAATGTGTTCTGGTGGATTGTTGTATCAATATTTGATTTGGCGGATATGGGTAATTTTGCTCAGCCCTTGGCTCAATTGGGTTTTTTACCCAATTCAAGATATAAGAATTTTATAAATATAAAATATCAAAAAATAATTGTTAAGATATAAAAATCATAAAACTTATTATGTGTCTTTTTTATTGAGATATAAAAATATTTTTATACAAATAAGATTGATGAATAATATTGCCGTTATTACTATTTGGTCATTATGATTGTAAAGATGTTACTAATTTATTTATTATCGGTAATAGCAAGTATTTTTTAAAGAAAGATGAACGTGATACTTTCCGAAGCCAACTATATCTGTCAAGTTTTATATACAAATAATTAAAAGCACATAAACAATCATGTTCCTAGGGCAAAGTCTGATGAGTAGTAAATAAAATTTATAGATAAACAAAGAAAAAAAAGAAGATATTGTGGTAACTACATTTATGGAAAGTGAAAAAGAGACCAATATGCACTATTAGATGCAAGAGATGAGCTCAGAAGAGATTCGACAAATGTGATTAGTTTCAAATATCAATACTCAATAGTCACTTTTTGGAGTAAGGTACAATGGAGTTGTAGTAGCACCCCATGTGCCAATGAGCAGTGACGTACTAACATGTGGGGGAATACAATATTAGAAGCATACAAACAAGCAAAAAATGCCCTGAATGAGGTAAATAACACGTCCAACGTAACAAGGCGACAAGATCACAGATACGCACAATCACATTATAGAATTAGTTAAAAAAAATTAATTAGGAACACAAAGCAAGTGTTAATTTGAAAAAGATAAAATTAGAAACCAACACTTCTAGTGAAATAATTAAAGAATTAATTAGTAGTATTGATATGAATATAAGATAAATACAACAAATAAATGTTCAAAATTATTTTTAATATGAATAATCCTTGTGTGTTGTGCAGTTATAATCTATCATGGTGTATTATATTACAATGTGGAGCTGCAAAATATATCTGAGTCAACATGCATGTAGCAGTGACGGATCCAGAAAATTTTAATAGTGAAGGCGAAATATATATAATATGATAATAATTTTTATAATAAAAATATTATGTTTACATAAAAAATTAGCTATCAAATTATCTATTATAAATTTGTGTATAAATACATACATCATTTAAATTATTTTTAATGTGTATTTTGTATTTCAAAATTTATATTTTAAGATTTATTATGTACAAGTGATTATTTTATGTATATGTAGCATAATTGTTGTTATAATTATATTTTGTTATGTACAAGTGATTATTTTGTTATTTTGTTATTTATTCTGTTTTGTTATGAGCAAAACAGATTAATTCAAGGAGTTCAAGTTAATCGGAGATGTCAAATAGTTAATCACTTTTTGATTGCTGATGATTCAATCCTTTTTTGCAAGAGCGCATCTAATACAAGCCAAAGTATTTTAGAATTGCATTGCTAGAGATCTATGAGGGTTTCAGTGGACAAAAAGTCAATTTGAATAAGTCGGCTATCTTTTTCAGTCAAAACACACCTCAGAATACAAGACTAGCAGTTGCTCAGACACTAAATATTGAACATATCGGAGCACAAGACAAATACCTGGGACTGCTCTCTATAGTTCAAAAATCAAAGAAGGCAACCTTTGGAGCTATCAAGGATAAAGTTCAGAAGAGGATTATGGGATAGAAAAGAAGTCTATTGTCGTCAGGTGGCAGGCACACGCTATTGAGAGCGGTGGGGGAGGGATTCCTATTTATACACTCTCTTGAAGGGCGCAAGGTGATCGAGAAAGACTTGTTATGGAAAATAGGCTCTGGCACTAATGTTCGCGTCTTCCATGACCTCTGACTCCCACCACCAGTGCACCTTAATGTCCCTCAAAATGCACTCACAATCCCGCCAAATCTGCAAGTGTATTACGTTAGTGCGTTACTAAATTCTGATAGAAGTTGGAATAAAAATATGATTGAGTCGATTTTTTCAGTTGATATATGCAATAAAATTTTTTCAATCAAACCAATAGAGGAGGAGGATGAAGTTAATTGGTACTGAACAAAATCTGGTATATATGAAGTTGGGTCAGGATACAAAATTGCTTATGGATTCTTTCATTCTCCTACTTCATTGAGGCCCCAGAACATACACAACAGAGTCTGGAATAGCATTTGGGAGTTGAAATTATCACATAAAATTAAGATTTTTCTATGGAAAAGTCTTCATGAAAAGCTTCCGGTGTTGCAACAAGTTCACAGCCGGTTCGCATCCACTCCTGCCACTTGTCCAAGATGCATGTTGAAGGCTGAATCAATTTCTCATGCTTTGTTCCAATGCCCCATGTCTTCAATAATATGTAGTCTAAACTTAATAACCTCTGACCTATGGATGAGAGAAGAAGAGACCTTTTTCAATTGGTGGCAACGAGTCTTACCCTGGGCAGCGGCTCAATTCGACGGTAGACAAAAGACCCTCCTCATAGCGGCGCTGTGTTGGAGCACTTGAAAAGCGAGGAATCAGTGTGTTTTTGAGAAGGTAATAAGCCCGGCACTAGAGATAGTGAAAGAAGCCAGCAATTTAGTGCGTGAACTCGTGAGCCATACCTGATAGATGCTGCTAATTTTCTTTACTCTTACTTTACTCTTCTTTAAGCTCTTAGTCTTTCAGTCACAGTTGGTGATAAATGGGAATACCCAATTCTTTTGTACTTCCTTATGAAAACACTTTTATTTTATATTAATAAAATAATATTTATCTTTGAGAAAAAATATGATTAGATTTCAAAATATCTAATTATAAATTAAAATACTAAAATAGTAATTTAAATAATAACATATAATTTAAAATTTAATTTTTTATATTTCATATTGTAAAACCTTGACAATATAATTAAAATGTCTTTTTTTTGTATATGTCGTTAAACAATCATTTAAAACTCAACTTTCATACAATTAGCTCTTGATAATATTTATAGTTGAAAAAGTTCATTTAATTAGTGTAGTTATTATGAAAAAAAAAAACTAAAGCTAATTTTAAAAGAAGAAATACAAATGGATAGATAATATTCTTTCGAGTTGATTTCTAAGAAAGAACAACAATTTTATTTAAATTTGGGGTTTTTTACTTAAATAAAATAAACCACTACCAAAATTACTAGATTCCCCTAAATCAAATTTTGAAACGTAAATATATTCTTTCTACTATTATATAAATTGTCCCAGGGCATGAGGGCATGAGGATTATATAACATATTAACCATGCCACCCAAGAACGATTTATGCACGAATGACCTAGGAGAATAAGGAGTAAATCGTTGCAGGGCACACAGGGTTATAGGTAACGCATAAATCGTCCCACCCTACGAAGATTCACGTGATTTTGAGATAAAACACAAAGACTTGGCACGATTAATGTGTTAAAGCAAATCCTCTCAAACCTGTCACGATTTATGTATAATAGGGTATATAAAAAGTTTATTTTCATTTTTTAAGTTAAAATTTAAATAGATATAATTTAAATTAAAATATTATAAATAAAAGTACCCTATTATACATAAATCATGATAGGTTTGAGAGAATTTGCTTTAACACATTAATCGTGTAAAGCCTTTGTGTTTTAGCTCAAAATTACGTGAATCTTCGTAGGGTGGGACGATTTATGCGTTACCTATAACCCTGTGTGCCCTGCAACGATTTATTCCTTATTCTCCTAGGTCATTCATGCATAAATCGTTCTGGGTGGCATGGTTAACATATTATTAATCTTGCTGGAACGATTTATATAATAGTAGAAAAAGATATTTACGTTTCAAAATTTGATTTAGGGGAATCTAGTAATTTTGGTAGTAGTTTATTTTATTTAAGTAAAAAATCTTTAAATTTGAAACTTGATCATTATAATGGACATCTAATATGAAGTTTTTAAATTGGCTATCAAGTGTCGAAAGAATAAAAAATTATTGTGAAGTCAAATTTAATAATTTAATGGGGGCAAATAAATATTATTATTATATACTACTCAATAAAATTCCAAATTGTAGTGGAGACGCTTGTCCCACACCCTAAGGAGTGGATCCGTCTCTACATGTAGCGTGTTCCATTCGGTGGCAGCAATTTTTGGAGAAATGTGACATGTGTCGGGCCACCCTCAACACGGATGCAGCGTGTTGCAGTAGCAGGAGTAGAAATTCTTTCGTTTTTTGAAAAAATTTGCACAATTTTTTTAGAGATTTTTATTGCTTTTTTACCACCACAGTTGTTATGTGTTAACAGTATTGACATGTAAGGAACATGACTTCTCCGAGAACACACGATATAGCAGGAAAATTGGCTTTAAAAACCTCCCACAACTAGCTCACTCTTCACTTCTTATTACCGATGGAAGAGAGTCAAAGAGAGTTTTTACTTCAGAGAGTGTAGAGCATTTAGAGAGAAAAGTGTTTAGTGTTTTATTAGGATCATTTATTGTATTTATTATTAGTGTAAGATTTATACATAAAAAATTATAAACGCGTATTTAGTAAAAATGGTACATAATTATATGTCGGTGATAGAATATATTATCATTAATTATTTAGCTCAACATGATTATGTAAGTTTATTATTTTCACTAATTTAGAGCTTATTATTTAATTAATATCTTAAATGCAATTATTTTAGTTAATATTATTATTAATAATATTAGTATAATTAATT
>NC_029785.2:117305090-117307040 GCF_000816755.2 Arachis ipaensis | reverse complement strand
ATGAATAATATAAATACAAAAAATTAAATTTTTTTCGAATTTTATTTAATTATTTTTTATTTTTTGTTTTAATATTATTATTTTATTTTATTTTGTAATTATTAAAATTAATAAATAATATAAAATACTAATTTTCTGTATTTTACTTGTACTATGCTAACAAAAATTTTTTGTCCCGTAAATTTGATCCACCAGAGATGTGGCATCTGACGGTTGATCAGGCCTTACGAATAACAGGATTCTACCACATCTTAAGAATTGGGGAGATTAGAGAGAATGACACGTTGCTAGCTGCTCTTGTGAAAAGGTAGAGGTTGGAGACTCACACATTTGCATTGTCAGTCGGTGAGGTTACAGTAACAATTGAAGACGTGGAACATATTTGGATGTTGCACCTGAGTTTGCTTGTGAATATAAAACATACGCTGAATACTTGTTTCGTTACGATCGGTATAATTTCAAACTGTATTAAGCCGCCGAATACGATAATCGGACTCCTGTAGAGAATATTGTCCACTCTCTTTAAAATATCATTCTCCATGCTTTGACAGAGACCGTATTGTAGTTTCGCGAATATTATGGTGTATGGAACTACAAACGAAAACGGATCATCACACGTGAAGCTCACCCTCTCGTATGTATTTCGTATAATCTCATCGTTGTGGTAAACCACTATATTTAGAGTGCACACTAAAACATAAATCTAAAACATAAATCTCACAATAAAGTAAAATGGTATCAATTTTTGCTTTTTATAGGCATACGACCGCCTCGTAAGTTACGTGTTGAAATCGCAACAAATCGACAATCAATAAGTGTACAACACGTACCATGCGTGTTCGTGGATGTTTGCCACATGACCAAACACGCATGTAGCGCGTTGTCCCGCCAAGCGTCCATCATGTTATATGCGTGCTGACTCAGCACGTTTGTTGTATATTGGGCCTATTAGGGGTGTACATGGGCCGGGTCACACCGGGTTTGGCTTAACTCAGATCCGACCCAAAATATAGACCGGGTCTAATTTTTGGACCCTAACCCGATCATAGACCCGATGAAACCTACGCACCTTCGGACTGGGTAAAAATCGGGTGAAAACCGGGTCTTTAGCATGTAAAAATCACCTAATCTCCAACCTTTATTTCACAATTCATATAGTAAAATTCACTTAAAAAAATATAACAAGAACCAACCCTTTTCTAAAATTATAGCGTAACCATAATCAATACTAATATTGTCTAACACCAAATATTTAAATCAATACAAATAACACAATATTATGCATTTATCTAAAGTCTTATGCATTTTAAACATAAAACATTAACTTATAATCTTATAAATGACTAATAACACAAAATATTAAGGTTTACAATATTTAAATTCTATATAAGAATAGCCATCATCCATTACTAATAACACAAAATATTAATTGTGTATGATGATCGGGCCACCGGACCGAGTTCGGGTGATCCGAACTATGGCCTGGACCCGACCCGAAATAATAACCGGGTCTATCTTTGAGACCCTTACCCGGTCCTAAACCCGATGAAATCACACTAAATTAACTCTTAAAGTGTTCGGGGTCGGACCGGATCTTCGAGTCGGGCCGGGCCATGTACACCCCCTAGGACCTATTATATCTACAGTGTTCACTTACTTATATATATACCAAAAAAATTTATTTTCAATAAAAATACATATATCTTTTCCATATAAAAAAAAGAGCTAATAAATGTAATCAAGTAATATTTCTTTTTTATAGTCTTTTTTTTTTCTGAAAATAGTATAATGACTATAAATGGAGGAATTTGCGACATCTGTATTTCCAAGATTGATTTTCTTAGCTTAAATCAGACCAATTTTTTTTTAAATAATAATAATAATAACAACTAGCTAGATCATACTGTATTAGTGTATATATTACTATGAATTATGCTTGATGAAATGGAT
>NC_029785.2:117304099-117304449 GCF_000816755.2 Arachis ipaensis | reverse complement strand
ACAAATCAAGATTATCAATTGAAAAAATTTTATAAAAATATATAATATTTAAATTTTTAACGCGTTTAGTTTATATTTATTAAGGTTAAGAATTCTAAAACTTTAACTTATTAACATAGCTAAACCCTTGTTTTTACTATCTTTAATTTTAATTGGACCAAAACCGATGTTTTATTTTAAAAAGATTTGTTTATAGCTCCCCGCACATAGTTAAGAGAATTAGCATACCCATGGTTTGATTACTTAACATCATACTCATTTTTTTGATATTGTCATCAAGATGAAAATATAAGGAGACGAACCTTACAATGATGGAAAAAAAATTTTATATTCTTTTATATTTATTTTAT
>NC_029785.2:117298434-117303539 GCF_000816755.2 Arachis ipaensis | reverse complement strand
AAGGAAAATTTTTATAAATATATTTAACTTATTTAACATATTTTTTTATTTATGTGATTATACATATATTTGATAAATTGCTTTGTAAAATTTTCACAGGATATGAATCTCAATTTAGATTCACTCCTATAACACATTAAGACAAATTTAAAAATAACTTATTACATCAAATTTAAAAATATTTCACAATTATTTTAATTTGTTATAACTCATCAAGTTCATACACAATAAAAAATACAGCACTAATAAATTTATTATAAACTTTTAAATTTCTTTTCCCAATTAAAAACAAAGACTTAATTATATTTATTATAAAGTGTATTGACTGAATTATATCTTAGTATTATGTTTAGTTTAAAATAAGTATAAAAATTGAGAAATAAATTTAGAATTTGAAAAGTTAAATGATGATACTTTTGAGAAGAAATGTTATAAAGTTTCAGTCTCCATTTTCAAAAATTTCAGTCTATTATGTCCCCACTTTCTGGAAGTAGTGAAGGAACTGAAATTGTGTTTTCAGATTAAAATTTGTTTCAGACTTTGGCCACCAAACACAATATTGAGTCTCAGTCCTCAAACTAATTTAAATATAATTGTATAACTCTTAACTATCAAATATGAATCATCTTTTTCTCTTGGAGCATTTTTTTGTTTGGTTCAAAGCAAAAAAAGAATTTGTCAAAATTGAAAAATCTTCAAGTGAGTACAAAATGATTTCCTTCTTTAAGTAAATTCTATATTCATGCCTAGTTGGTTTGAACTTAATCTTATTTTGACTAACACCAAGATTGATCATATCATAAATTTTTTTAAGATATTTTTTCTCAAATATCGATATATTTAAATTTTTTAGTTGTATGTGCACTATATAGGCCACCCTTATAAAATAATATCAAAAGAAAGAATTAAGAATTATACAAAATAAATAATGAGTTATTATTGATATGATGTACCATGAACTAAAATGGATGTTTAGGTAGCATGGAGCAAGAGATGACACAACCTCACTTGCAACCTAGCGCCTGACGTGTTAGGAGGTGAGGGTAAAGCATTAGAGAGTGCATGCTAATGAGATAGTAAGGGAGGGCGCAGGGTGCTAATCGCTTCTGTATTAATGTGGATCCAGAGAAATTAAGTGTTTTAGATTTTGGACTGATAGCCGAAACAACAAAGAAAGACTAAATGAAAATCGAGTTAAGAGTTCTAATTGTGCAAAGCCATCAAAGTAATTCCGCCGACCAGAGAGGGAACCTAGAAAGTCAAAAGGAGGAGAAGCTGTATATTCTTGAAAACTACTTCGACAACTGATAACAGATGAGTAATCAACCTAAAGAAGTTTAACTCGAGGTATGTTGGGTCTTTGATGTATTAGAACAAATTGAACCAGTGGTATATCAAGTGTTTTTATTACCGTACTTTTGAACCTGCGCAACGCATTCCTTAACTCGCAGCTCTAGAAATGTATTTCTCCATGCAACTTATGTCCTAGAACCTAAACCAGTTCAATTTAAAAAGATCTAGAATTTTGAGTGACTCCAATTAAGATTGACGATGTCAACATTAAGAAACTCCGAAGATAAGAGGTCTCATTAGTAAAGATGACATGAAAATCAAGTCAGAATGGAGAAGCATACCAGAGAATTTGAACGAGGATGAGAGAGGACTAACTGCGCTTATTCGTAAGTAGTTGAATTTTGGGGACAAAATTCTAAATTAGGTGGGTAGGATGTAAAATCCGCAAAATTAGTAAATAATTAGCTAATAAATTAATTATTAATAAAAAAATTAGAAAATAGGATTTTATAGTTTAATGAGGTAGAGCTAATTAAAATAAGAATTTTGACATTAATTTTAAAGAATTTGGCTTAAGATTGGGCCGAACGGGCCAAACCGGTTGGACCAGACTCAAACCGGGCCCAAGGCCCAACATATATAACACTTCACTTTAGCCAATTTTCCATTCGTTGTTCCCTTTCCAGTGCTGAGAAGAGAGATTGAAGAAGCCACCAAAACCTAACCCCTTTTCAATTTTCAATTCATCGTAACTTTTAATCCGGAGCTCCGATCGCCGCACCATTTGCGACCACGCAACCACAGCGTCAAGCTCTACAAGCCCTGTCCTTGATTAGGTATGGAACCCCCTTCTTAGTTTCAGAAATCTCCTCCGCAAATTTCAAAATTCAATGAGTATCTATGTTGAATTTTGTTTAATTTCGGTGTTTAGATTCGAAGTAACTTGCGGGTATTGTCAGGTTTAGCTCATTGGAGCGGTGGGTCAGGTAAGCACCCTCAAATCCTTTTGAAATGTTGAGTTAGTGATTTTTACATTGATTGTGATGATAATTGTGTTGTTAGATTAAAATTGGTTGTTGATTGGAGTCGATTTGAAAATTTGCAAGCTTGTGATCAAGCTTTGGAGGCTGGGTTTTGCTTGGAAAGGAGCTGGAATTTCAAAGCTTGGGGTGTGGTATATAAGAGAGGTGTTCCAGGTTTACCAGGGAATCGACCAAGGTATGGTTTCAGTTTCTCGTAACTAAAATGTAATGTCTTGTGAAAACATAGGCTAGATAACCATAAGATAGGTTGAAGCATGTATGTATGATTAGTGGTTAGTGACCTTAAAGTAAATGTTGAGTATCTTGAACTTGGGTGAGGAATGATGGTATTCATGATTTGTGTTGCATGATTTTGATTGTTGGGATTGGAAGATGTGAATGTTGAGAACTAACCTTGAGTGTGTGTTAAACATAATTATGATGTTATGATAATGATATTGATGGCGATGTATATTAGACTTGGATATGATAATAGTGGTGTATTTTGTAGTATATTGTGTTGAATTGAATGTGAATTAGCTAAGTGGTTGTCATTTGGTATGAGAAAGTTGATGGTGTTAATGATGTATATATATACGTATATGTAAGTTGTTGGTATGGATTATGTTATTGTTGAGAATGAATTATTGTGTGGAAGTGACCATACTTGTAAAATTGGTGTATTGAGTAATGTTGGGGCTTGGGTTGATGTGGTTTGGTAAGTTTAAAAAGGGATAGAATTGAAGTGTTGTGAAAATTGAGGTTTAGAAATTTTGTGAAAATTTTGTGAAAGGTTGATTTTTGGCCGAACTTCCCCCAGCCATAACTCAGCTTCCGAACCCCCAAATTATTTTAAACTGGTTTTGTATGAAAATTGAATCCGTGAAGTTTACGCCGTTTGAAGAATGCACGAAAAATATTTTAAAACGAGGAAGTTATGTGCACTGGAAGTTTGGTATGTAAGGCTGAAATTCCACAGACTTTGCCATTTTTGACTGATCTGCACTGTATGCGTACGTGAATCCTTCCATGTGTGAAGGGTCGTCTCTACCTGGAATCTATACGTACGCAGGCATGTGTATGCGTACGCATGATGGGCCGAATGCACTCTCATGCGTACGCGTGGCCCACACGTATGCATGACTTCTCAGTAATGCACGCCCACGAGTACGCGTGGCCCCTGTTTCAGCAAACATAAATTTTGTGTTTTAAAATGTAATTTTGAACCTCTAAACCTCTATTTTCAATCTTTTATCCCTTAAACCTTAGTTGTATGTTGAGTTGTGAGAAGAAGGTAGGGAGGAGTAGTAACTTGGAGATGAAGAATGTTTGGGCGGTGGTGAATTATGAATGAGAAGTGTGAAAACGTGTTATGTATATGAATGAACGATATATAATGAATTTGAAAATGAAATTATTTTGAGCTTCACTTGGCAAGGTTCGTGGTGGTTTACTGCTTGCCCAGTGTCGAGACGTTATGTGGGGTTCGTGGTGGTGTACCGCCCACATGTTTATAAAAGAGGATGTTATGTGGGATTTGTGGTGGTGTACTGCCCACATATTTTTTATTAAAGTGAATGTTATAGTGGGGTTCATGGTGATTTACTGCCCACGTGTGTATGTTGTTTTTCAATTGAAGATCTTGCGAGGTTCGTGGTGATGTACCGCTCGCAATGATGGGGTTCGTGGTGGTGTACTGTCCGCCAGGTGGGGTTTGTGGTAGTGTACCGCTGATAAACGAAATTTGTCATGCCGATATAGAATTCAATAATGGATATAATCGTGAGTATAGTCTAATCAACATTCAAACTTCGCATCAAACAATCCTACAATCTATAACCGAGAGTACTAGTCCCCCGAGTCGTCCTCCCTTAGAATTGCTAGAGCATGCATCTTATTGATTAGGAAGCCTTGTTGTGGTTCTTTTGAAGGTTTAGCAAAATCAATGACAAACAAGCAATCAATTTTTAGAAGACTTGGCCTAGGGTTGGCATTAGAAATTCTATCCTTATAGTCCCTTCAATGATGACAACAATTATGCCTTGCTTCATTTAGTCAACCCCTAGGTATAGAGGAAAGTCAAATGAGGATAACTAACTTGAGTCACAAGTCCTAGTTTTCACCTTAGAGAAATCTAGCTTTAGTGCACTCCAAGTCAATTAGAAATTTCTAATTCCAAATCAACAATTGACATAAACTATTCAACTCTTTCTAATGACCCAAACCCTATGCCAAGTAAGAAACTTTTACTCCATAACTAATGTTGGCATTTTATCAAACAATTGATGAGCAAGGATAAAAGGCATAGTAAAATTGAGAAGGAAGTAGAATTGAAAGTGCTTCAACGCAAGGAACTATCAACAATTAACAAAGAACAACAATGGAAATGAACTTCTCAAGAAATTGGAAAAAATCCAAAACTACAAAGTTGAATCTAGGATCTATGAGGATGGAGCAATTACAAGCACTAATTGAAATTGGAGAAGAAGATCTATAACATGAACAAGTAAATTGAGAATTGCAATGGATCTCACCAAAGTGTGATGGAAAATTTAGAAAAATGGATGAAGATGAACCCTCATGAGAGCTTAGAATCTCCCTCTCTCTCTCTACCCAAGAGTGTAACTAAAAAATGCCAAAAAAATCTAGAACCATCTAAAAATGAGCCAAAAGTCCTTAACCCTTCAACCCTTGGTCTTCTTAAGCTCTTCCCGCCAAGGCACTTCCTCCAAGATGAGATCTCCAACTGTCTCCACGCCTAGGTCACGTGACTTCTAAAAAAATCATGTT
>NC_029785.2:117292175-117298247 GCF_000816755.2 Arachis ipaensis | reverse complement strand
TACCATCTACTTGGTTAGGAACAAATCAACCTTCCTAAGATATATGCAAGCATATAGGGCACGGTGGCGGTCAATATATGGGATTCACCAATTTTTTTTTTTGAGCATCAAGTGCAATATATGCAACTTTGCATGAAGCCTGCTCGTGAGAGCCGAGAATCATGAATTAGAGCCATCGAACCCTCACCGGAAGTGTTTACACTCTATTCGCTCGAGTGTCTAGGGTTGATTCTCTCAATTTCCTCCTAATCATGCTTTCCAAGATTTGTTCCTCATCTAATCAATCAACATATATTTCCTGCATGCATACATCTATCATGAGGTCTTTTCTTTGGTTGTAATGGGGCTAGGGTTAAGGTAGGATGCATATATGGTTAAGTGAGCTTGAAATTTGAATCTTTGATAAGCTTTAAGCTTTCCACCTAACCTATGACATCCTATACAATTAAGTTATATTCTAACTACCCATTCTTCACTTTTTCACATACTCATGTATTTTCTTTTTTTTTTTTTCATTTCACAATACTTATGCATTGATCCTATTAGGTTGCACTTTGCTTTAGGGCATTTTGTCCCCTTTTTATTTCTTTCTTTTCTTTTCCTTCTTCTCTCTTTTTTTTTAATCTACAAGAGCATCAATGCATAAGGTTTTACATCTGACCAATACATGAGTATGTACCCACTTCCCAATATTTTCAATAGCAATACAAAACTACCCCTTGTATTCCCTCAATGTCCCAAGGTTCCCACACTTGAATGCTACTCACACACACACTAGCCTAAGCTAATCAAAGATCCAAATGAGGACAATTATGGTTTTCCGCTTTAGGCTTGTAATGTGCTAATTTAAAGAACAAGTGGGTTAAGCGTAGGCTCAATTTTGGCTAACAAGGGAAGATAGAGGGTAAGGCTATTTGGTAGGTGGGCTAATGAAATGATGGCCTCAATCATATAAATGCATGAATACATGGAATAATGGACATATAGACTCAAACAAAGCAAGGATTACACTCATAGAGAGGAAACAATTGCACACAAGAAGGAAGATAAGTGACTATACGATGTAGCCACAAAACAAGGCTCAAAGCTCACTAGCTTGTGTTCTTAACTCAAAATTCATGTTCCAAAATACAGTTCTTCAAGCAAGTTTGGCATCAAGATATTCAAAATTGGCAATGTCAAGGTTGCCCCAAAGTATTAGTTTCCTAAGAGAGAGTTTCATTGTTCCAACCAAGTAAACTTATCATGCAAATGATATCATGGGAAACCTAATCATGCAACCTATCCTACTACAAAGGAGTTCAGAAAACGAAAATTTATTTGGGTGTTACCTACGGAGATCGGTCAGCCGACCTCCCCGCACTTAAAACTTAGCACGGTTCTCCGTGCTAGAGGTGATGCGCAATGGTTGGCAATGGCCGACCCCCGAGTGTCCTTCATCTCCGTTGTCATCGCTACTTCCGCTTGAGGTCGCGGTGGATGTGGAGATATCTGGTTCCTCCATAGGTGGGGTGACAATGCTCAGAAGTTTCTTCACGTGAGCATATCGGCGTTGGTTACGCCTCTCATAACGGTCCAACTTCTTGTGAAGGTCTTCAAGGCGTTGGGTGGCTGATTTTTGTGGCGTGGAGGATGTAGTGGTGTTGCGAGTAGGAGTGGGTAGTCCAATGTCCTTGGTGACTTCCGGAGGCTTGAGGCACCTCTTGGTCGGAATAATATCACCCTCGACTGGGATTGAGGTCCTCCTATCCTTAGTCTCTCGGTGGACACCGGCTGCCACCACTAATTCGGTCACCATAGCGGGGAATGGTAGATTTTCCTTGGCATGAATGCGCCCCATGGATTGGCGAATGGCATGCAAAATGTCGATCGGTTTCTCGGTTAAGATGCACCATATCAATAAGGCAAGCTCGGCGGTAATGGATGACCCATGAGTGCTTGGGAGCACGTAGTGGGCTAGTATTTGGGCCCATGCCGTGGCTTCTTGAGTGAGGTAGCGTGCATCTAAACCTTTTGGTCTTCGCTTTATGTTCCCCCGAATCCAACATGCTTCGGGTGAAGCAATTACGCGGAGGACGGCATTCCAATCGAACTCACGGTCGGCGCATGCTGTCAAGACTTCTTGATAGGCATCATATCCATCTGCTAACGGCCCAATCCCAAGGACTCCTTGGATGGCTTCCACTGTGATTGACACTTGCTTCCGGAGCACCCTTCCCGTTGCTCTTTTTGATGACCATCCTGTGATAGTAAGGAAAGGAGATAACATCAAACCCAAAGAAGCGTAATTGAATGTGATTATGCAAATGAGAAATTGTGCCTTAAGAATATGGGTATCCTTATTACATGACAGCTGCAACATGTAACGAAGATAACATGTGATGAGCAAAGCAAATCATTGGCATGTGGTATAGGGGTAGTGTAGGCATGCATAGAGAAGGCATGAGAAGCATACACCCTCAAATACCAAAAGTGGGAAGCAGTTTATGAAATGGTGAGTGGGTGGATTGTAGAATGTGAAGGTGCACCCAAAAGTGACTAGTTAAGAAGCAATGAGTCATAATGAGTTCAAAAAGTGTCATGTATGCATTTCTTCAAACACTTGGGGTGCATCCTTTAGTAGTATGTAAATAGATGGGGGGAAGCAATGTAACAGTCCACAAACCAACATTAATCACTACAATGCACAGTGGTTATAAGAAAATTATGCAACACATCTCATCCATCAATGCAAGAGAAGTTATGACACAAGTGCCCATGAAGAGTTAAATGGAAAAGGAGCTAAAAACACACCCCAAAGAAATGAGGGGCTCAAAAGAGGGGGGAAGAAAAGACTACCTAGAAGAGAATAAAATTAACTGACTAAGAAGCAAAAGAGAGAAGTAGAGTAAGAGGGGAGCCTAGTATAGTACCTCGAGAGAGATGGAAAAGGGGTGATCTTACCATGGTGGGGTGTCTCCCACCTAGCACTTTTGTTTACCGTCCTTAAGTTGGACGTCCATTAGCTCAAAGTTCTTGTTCAAGAGATGCATCCCTTAAGAGGAACACTTCAAATTCCTTGGAGTTCTTTCTTTGCTCACCATGGTACAATTTGAGACGGTGCCCATTCACCTTGAAAATGTCCGGACTTGATGGGTGGCGCAAGTGATAGACCCCGTAAGGTTCTACTTTCTCTACTTGGTAAGGTCCGTCCCATCTTGATCTAAGCTTTCCGGGTAGTAATCTCAACCTTGAGTTGTAAAGGAGCACTAGGTCACCGGGTCCAAATTCCCTTCTCCTAATGTTCTTGTCATGAATGGCTTTCATCTTCTCCTTGTAGAGTCTAAAATTGTCATAGGCTTCTAATCTCAAGCACTCCAATTCCGCCAATTGAAGCTTTCTCTCTACTCCGGCTCCACCCAAATTCATATTGCATTCCTTTATGGCCCAATAAGCTTTGTGTTCGATTTCTACCGGTAGATGGCATGCTTTACCATATACAAGTCTAAAAGGGCTCATGCTAATGGGTGTTTTATAAGCCGTTCGATATGCCCAAAGTGCATCGGAGAGTTTAGTGCTCCAATCTTTCCTATTCGGCTTCATAATCCTTTCCAACACATGTTTAATTTCCCGGTTAGACACCTCGGCTTGGCCGTTTGTCTGAGGGTGGTAGGCCGTGGCGACTTTGTGTATGATGCCGTACTTTCTCATGAGGCCGTCCATTTTTTTGTTGCAAAAATGGGATCCTTGATCACTTATGATTGCTCTTGGGGAGCCAAAACGACAAATGATATTATTCCTCACAAAAGAATAAACAACATGGGCATCATCCGTCCGGGTGGGGATTGCCTCCACCCATTTTGACACATAATCGACGGCTAACAAGATGTAGAGAAAGCCATTGGAATTTGGAAATGGTCCCATGAAGTCGATTTCCCATACATCAAAGATTTCACAAAAAAACATATTTTGTTGGGGGATTTCGTCCTTCTTAGAAATATTTCCAAACCGAATGCATTGGGGACAAGATTTGCAATAGAGGGAAGAATCTTTGAGAAGGGTTGGCCACCAAAATCCGCAATCAAGGACCTTTCTTGCCGTTCTTTGGGGGCCGTAGTGGCCACCTCCTTCGAAAGAATGGCAAGCGTCTAAGATTGCTTGGAATTCGGTTTGAGGTATGCACCGTCGCACTATTTGGTCCGCTCCACACCTCCACAAATAGGGATCGTCCCAAACATAGTATTTGGATTCGCTTTTCAGCTTGTCCTTTTGATGTTTGTTGAGATTGGGAGGGAAGATGCGTGAAACCAAGTAGTTTGCTATCGGGGCATACCAAGAAACCACTTCCGAGATTGCGTGCAAACTATCTAGAGGGAAGGAGTCATTGATAGGAGTGGTGTCGTCGTTTGTGTGTTCGAGGCGACTCAGATGGTCCGCCACTAAGTTTTGGGAACCACTCCTATCCTTGATTTCCAAGTCAAATTCTTGTAACAAAAGCACCCAACGAATTAATCTCGGTTTTGATTCCTTTTTGGCCAACAAATACTTTAGTGCCGCATGATCCGAGAACACTACTACCTTAGAACCAAGAAGATAGGCTCGGAACTTGTCCAGAGCAAAAACAATAGCTAGGAGTTCCTTCTCGGTAGTAGTGTAGTTGGATTGGGCTCCGTCTAATGTTTTTGAAGCATAAGCTATGACATAGGGAGTCTTACCCTCGCGTTGTGCTAACGCGGCCCCTATCGCATAATTCGAAGCATCACACATGATTTCAAATGCTTGAGCCCAATTCGGTCCTCGCACAATAGGAGCTTGTGTCAATGCCACTTTAAGTTTGTCATATGCTTCCATACATTCCTTGCTTAGCTCAAAATCAGTGTCCTTTTGCAGTAGCCGAGAGAGAGGTAGGGCTACCTTGCTAAAGTCTTTGATGAATCTCCGGTAGAATCCTGCATGTCCAAGAAAAGAGCGGACTTCCCTCTCGGAGGAGGGGTAAGGTAAACTAGATATGACATTTATTTTTGCCGGATCTACGGAGATGCCTTCTTTTGAAACTATGTGCCCCAAAACAATGTCTTGTTTGACCATGAAATGACACTTTTCAAAATTTAGGACAAGGTTTGTTTTGGTGCATCTCTCTAAGACTTTTTCAAGGTTACCTAAGCAATGATCAAATGAATCACCGTACACGCTAAAGTCGTCCATGAAGACTTCCATACATTGCTCTAGAAAGTCCGCAAATAGGCTCATCATGCATCTTTGAAACGTTGCCGGCGCGTTGCATAGGCCAAATGGCATACGTTTGTAAGCATACGTTCCAAAGGGGCAAGTAAATGTTGTTTTTTCTTGGTCCTCTAGAGCAATGTGTATTTGGAAGTATCCGGAGTAACCATCAAGAAAGCAATAATATGATTTACCGGCTAGTCGATCAAGCATTTGATCGATGAACGGTAGTGGAAAGTGGTCCTTCCTTGTGGCCGCATTCAACCTCCGGTAGTCTATGCATACTCTCCAAGAATCTTGCACTCTTGTTGCTATAAGTTCACCGCTTTCATTTTTGATTGTGGTCACCCCAGATTTCTTTGGCACCACTTGGACCGGGCTTACCCACTCGCTATCCGAGATAGGATAGATGATGTCCGCTTCAAGTAACCGAGTGACCTCTTTTTTCACCACCTCAAGAATGGTTGGATTAAGTCTCCTTTGAGGTTGTCGGACCGGTCTTGCTCCTTCTTCAAGGAATATGCGGTGCTCGCATACTTGGGGGCTTATTCCCACTAGATCCGCCAAACTCCACCCGATTGCCCTTTTATTTTTTCTCAATACCTCTAGCAACTTTTCTTCTTGTTGAGGAGTTAGCTCTTGTGCGATTATCACGGGGAGCTTTTAGGCTTCATCAAGATATGAGTACCTTAGGTGGGGGGGGGGTAATGGCTTCAATTCCATCTTTTTGTCATGATTTGATGTTTGAGTTTCCGGATGGTTTGTATGGTGTGTGGTGTTTAATTTGCTTGGATCTTCATTTGCCTCTTCAATCATGTACTTCTCATCTAACTTTGCAAGGTGCACTTCGGCAACAATGTTGTCAATTGG
>NC_029785.2:117286686-117292108 GCF_000816755.2 Arachis ipaensis | reverse complement strand
CCTATCGCATAATTCGAAGCATCACACATGATTTCAAATGGTTGAGCCCAATTCGGTCATCGCACAATAGGAGCTTGTGTCAATGCCACTTTAAGTTTGTCATATGCTTCCATACATTCCTTGCTTAGCTCAAATTCAGTGTCCTTTTGTAGTAGTCGAGAGAGAGGTAGGGCTACCTTGCTAAAGTCTTTGATGAATCTCCGGTAGAATCCTGCATGTCCAAGAAGAGAGCGGACTTCCCTCTCGGAGGAGGGGTAAGGCAAACTAGATATGACATTTATTTTTGCCGGATCTACGGAGATGCCTTCTTTTGAAACTATGTGCCCTAAAACAATGCCTTGTTTGACCATGAAATGACACTTTTCAAAATTTAAGACGAGGTTTGTTTTGGTGCATCTCTCTTTTTCAAGGTTACCTAAGCAATGATCAAATGAATCACCGTACACGCTAAAGTCGTCCATGAAGACTTCCATACATTGCTCTAGAAAGTCCGCAAATAGGCTCATCATGCATCTTTGAAACGTTGCCGGTGCGTTGCATAGGCCAAATGGCATACGTTTGTAAGCATACGTTCCAAAGGGGCAAGTAAATGTTGTTTTTTCTTGGTCCTCTAGAGCAATGTTGTTTTTTCTTAGTCGATCAAGCATTTGATCGATGAACGGTAGTGGAAAGTGGTCCTTCCTTGTGGCTGCATTCAACCTTCGGTAGTCTATGCATACTCTCCAAGAATTTTGCACTCTTGTTGCTATAAGTTCACCGCTTTCATTTTTGATTGTGGTCACCCCGGATTTCTTTGGCACCACTTGGACCGGGCTTACCCACTCGCTATCCGAGATAGGATAGATGATGTCCAACCGAGTGAACCGAGTGACCTCTTTTTTCACCACCTCAAGAATGGTTGGATTAAGTCTCCTTTGAGGTTGTCGGACCGGTCTTGCTCCTAATATGCGGTTGCTCCTTCTTCAAGGAATATGCGGTGCTCGCATACTTGGGGGCTTATTCCCACTAGATCCGCCAAACTCCACCCGATTGCCCTTTTATTTTTTCTCAATACCTCTAGCAACTTTTCTTCTTGTTGAGGAGTTAGCTCTTGTGCGATTATCACGGGGAGCTTTTGGGCTTCATCAAGATATGAGTACCTTAGGTGGGGAGGTAGTGGCTTTAATTCCATCTTTTTGTCATGATTTGATGTTTGAGTTTCCGGATGGTTTGTATGGTGTGTGGTGTTTAATTTGCTTGGATCTTCATTTGCTTCTCCAATCATGTACTTCTCATCTAACTTTGCAAGGTGCACTTTGGCAACAATATTGTCAATTGGGTCACACCGGAATAGAGAGTGATTTTCTGGTGGATGCTTCATTGCTTCTTCTAGGCTAAAACTTACGACTCTCCCATCTATCTCAAATGAGTATGTTCCCGAGTAAGCATCTAGCTTAAATCTAGAAGTTCTCAAAAATGGTCTTCCAAGTAGGATGGATGATGCTCTCTCGGTTTCACTTGATGGCATTTCAAGGACGTAGAAGTCAATCGGAAATACCAACCCTTTGATATTCACCAATACATCTTCCGCGACACCCGTCATGGTTATTATGCTTTTATCCGCTAGGACAAATCTCGCCGTCGACCTTTTTAGTGGTGGTAACTTCAATATCCGGTAGACGGAGAGAGGCATGATGCTAACACATGCTCCGAGGTCACACATACAATCTACGAATTGAACTCCATTGACGGTGCAAGTGACCATGCAAGGGCCCGGATCATCACATTTCTCGGGCAATGCTCCCATTAAAGCGGAAATAGAACTCTCCAATGGGATGGTTTCCAATTCAAGAATTCTATCCTTGTTCATGCATAGATCTTTAAGGAATTTTGCATATCTAGGAACTTGATGGATAGCGTCAAAGAGGGGGATGGTTACTTCGACTTTCTTGAACATTTCTACCATTTTGGGGTCGAGTTCTATGCGCTTCCTAGCTTTCTTTGCAAGTGTTGGAAATGGGAGTGGTTGAGCAATTTCTTCTTCCAAGGTTCTCTTGGTCTTGGGAGTCTCTTTTGTTGGTTGAGTTTCATCCTCAACTATGACTTGTGGTGTCTCCTCTTCCACTACCTCTTCTATATCTATTCTCTCTTCCTCTTGAGTGATTGTGATGGGCTTTGAATCCTTTTCTCCCTTCTCTTTTAATTGTGTTCCGGATCTCAAGGTGATGGCATTGATGCCCCCCTTAGGATTGGGTTGAGGTTGAGAGGGAATGACGCTTTGGATTGGGGGTTGAGGAGCAGGATTTGATGATGTGTCCATTCGTGCAAGAAGAGCTTGTAGTGTAGAGGTGAGGCCGGTGAGACTGTGATTAGGGCATGCGTCTAGTAGCTTACGAAACCGTTCCCAATACTCGTACAGTGGTTCCGTTTCACCTTGTACAATACAAGACATTTCCTTCCTTAGCCTATCCATCTTCTTCGGGGGCAAGAATTTATCCAAGAATCCTCGTCTAAGCAAGTCCCAATCGGAGGTGACTTCACTAGATAAAGTGTAGAACCATTCTTTAGCCTTGTCCTCAAGAGAAAAAGGGAAAGCGAACAACCATATAGCGACTTCATCGGACCCTTCCCGTCTAGTTGTTGAGCATATACGATGGAAGTCTTTGAGATGTCGAATAGGGTCTTGTGCGGGAAGCCCATGAAATTTGGGTAGGAGGTTGATCAAAGCGGTCTTGAGTTCAAAATTTGCATTCAAATTGGGGTGAGTTACATGAAGGGGTTGAAGGACATAATCCGGTGCACCCGCTTCCTTGATAGTAACTCTCCTCGGAGCATCCATGGCGTTAGTACCTAAAACAAGAAAAGAATTGTTAGTGAGTTTGATGGGAGAATGATTATTGCCTTCGTTGAGTGACGGTTCAATGTTCACTTTTAGTAAGGTGGTTGAGGTGGTGGAAACCTCTTCACCTTGTCCAAACCTTAACCACTTCCGAGCTTGTCTAATGTGAAACAAAGTTCGTTCTATTTCCGGATCAAAGGGGACTAAGCTCTTGGTTAGGATTACCTCCTTGGTAGTACCCTTGATTGGGGCGGTCATAGAAATTATGGGTGGCCGCCAAAGTGTTGTCTTCTTGAAGGCTTGTGCACTCATCTGTGTGGTGAGAGTAGCAAGAGCAAATGCCACATACTCTTTGAGGGACCAATTGTTGTTGGTTGTGTTGTTGAGATGGTGGAGGTTGTTGTTGATATGATTGAGGTTGTTGTGGTTGTTGTTGATTCAATTGGAGTTGCCTCAAAACGAATGTCATCTCATTCAAGGATTGAGTTAAAGCGGTGGCTTCACTACTAGTTGATACCTCGTTCACGGTCCTTGGACGGTTGACTCTTCGCCTCATATGTTGATTGGATTCGGCTAAGTCAATAATGAGTTGCCATGCCTCCTCCGCGGTTTTGTATTTGGACAAAGAACCATTGCTAGAAGTGTCCAAGAGGGTTCTATCTTGCTCTCGCATCCCTTGACATATGTATCCAAGCAATACTTGAGTGTCGATCATGTGATTAGGGCATGCATCTAGTAGTTTGCAAAACCGTTCCCAATACTCATATAGTGGTTCCGTCTCACCTTGCACAATACAAGACATTTCTTTCCTTAGCCTATCCATCTTTTTTGGGGGTAAGAATTTGTCCAAGAACCCCCTTCTAAGTAGGTCCCAATCGGAGGTAACTTCACTAGAGAGAGTGTAGAACCATTCTTTGGCCTTGTCCTCAAGAGAGAAAGGAAAAGCAAACAACCATATAGCAACTTCATCGGACCCTTCCTGTCTAGTAGTTGAGCATATGCGATGGAAGTCCTTGAGATGTCGAATAGGGTCTTGTGCGGGAAGCCCGTGAAACTTGGGTAGGAGATTGATCAAAGCGGTCTTCAATTCAAAGTTCGCATTCAGATTGGGGTGAGTTACATGAAGGGGTTGAAGGACATAATCCGGTGCACCCGCTTCCTTGATAGTAACTCTCCTTGGAGCATCCATGGCATTAGCACCTAAAACAAAAAGAGAATTATTAGTGATTTTGATGGGAGAATGATTATTGCCTTCGTTGAGTGACGGTTCAATGTTCACTTTTAGTAAGGTGGTTGAGGTGGTGAAAACCTCTTCACCTTGTCCAAACCTTAACCGCTTCCAAGCTTGTCTAATGTGAAACAAAGTTCGTTCTATTTCCGGATCAAAGGGAACTAAGCTCGGATTCAGTTGTGAACGCGTCATGCAATGAAGGAGAAGTGAAATTCATGGTGACGATGAGGGGTTAGTCACTTGAACGAAGAATCACAAAAAGATGCAACTATATGCATGCACACATAACTACTCTAAGCAATAACATGGCACACTAAGCAAAATTCCCCGGCAACGGCGCCATTTTGATAAACGAAATTTGTCATGCCGATATAGAATTCAATAATGGATATAATCGTGAGTATAGTCTAATCAACATTCAAACTTCGCATCAAACAATCCTACAATCTATAACCGAGAGTACTAGTCCCCCGAGTCGTCCTCCCTTGGAATTGCTAGAGCATGCATCTTATCGATTAGGAAGCCTTGTTGTGATTCTTTTGAAGATTTAGCAAAATAAATGACAAACAAGCAATCAATTTTTAGAAGACTTGGCCTAGGGTTGGCATTAGAAATTCTATCCTTATAGTCTCTTCAATGATGACAACAATTAGGCCTTGCTTCATTTAGTCAACCCCTAGGTATAGAGGAAAGTCAAATGAGAGTAATTAACTTGAGTCACAAGTCCTAGTTTTCACCTTAGAGAAATCTAGCTTTAGTGCACTCCAAGTCAATTAGCAATTTCTAATTCCAAATCAACAATTGACATAAACTATTCAACTCTTTCTAATGACCCAAACCCTATGCCAAGTAAGAAACTTTTACTCCATAACTAATGTTGGCATTTTATCAAACAATTGATGAGCAAGGATAAAAGGCATAGTAAAAATGAGAAGGAAATAGAATTGAAAGTGCTTCAACACAAGGAACTAACAACAATTAACAAAGAACAACAATGGAAATGAACTTCTCAAGAAATTGAAAAAAAATCCAAAACTACAAAGTTGAATCTAGGATCTATGAGGATTGAGCAATTACAAGCACTAATTGAGATTGGAGAAGAAGATCTATAACATGAACAAGTAAATTGAGAATTACAATGGATCTCACCAAAGTGTGATGGAAAATTCAGAAAATGGATGAAGATGAACCCTCATGAGAGCTTAGAATCTCCCTCTCTCTCTCTACCCAAGAGTGTAACTAAAAAAATGCCAAAAAAAAATCTAGAACCATCTAAAAATGAGCCAAAAGTCCTTAACCCTTCAACCCTTGGTCTTCTTAAGCTCTTCCCGCCAAGGCACTTCCCCCAAGATGAGATCTCCAACTGTCTCCAC
>NC_029785.2:117281969-117286229 GCF_000816755.2 Arachis ipaensis | reverse complement strand
GTTGTGAACGCGTCATGCAATGAAGGGGAAGTGAAATTCATGGTGACAATGAAGGGTTGGTCACTTGGACAAAGAATCACAAAAAGATGCAACTATATGCATGCACACATAACTACTCTAAGCAATAACATGGCACACTAAGCAAAATTCCCCGGCAACGGTGCCATTTTGATAAACGAAAGTTGTTATGCCGATATAGAATTCAATAATGGATATAATCGTGAGTATAGTCTAATCAACATTCAAACTTCGCATCAAATAATCCTACAATCTATAACCGAGAGTACTAGTCCCCCGAGTCGTCCTCCCTTGGAATTGCTAGAGCATGCATCTTATTGATTAGGAAGCCTTGTTGTGGTTCTTTTGAAGGTTTAGCAAAATCAATGACAAACAAGCAATCAATTTTTAGAAGACTTGGTCTAGGGTTGGCATTAGAAATTCTATCCTTATAGTCCCTTCAATGATGACAACAATTAGGCCTTGCTTCATTTAGTCAACCCCTAGGTATAGAGGAAAGTCAAATGAGAATAACTAACTTGAGTCACAAGTCCTAGTTTTCACCTTAGAGAAAGCTAGCTTTAGTGCACTCCAAGTCAATTAGCAATTTCTAATTCCAAATCAACAATTGACATAAACTATTCAACTCTTTCTAATGACCCAAACCCTATGCCAAGTAAGAAACTTTTACTCCATAACTAATGTTGGCATTTTATCAAACAATTGATGAGCAAGGATAAAAGGCATAGTAAAAATGAGAAGGAAGTAGAATTGAAAGTGCTTCAACACAAGGAACTAACAACAATTAACAAAGAACAACAATGGAAATGAACTTCTCAAGAAATTGGAAAAAATCCAAAACTACAAAGTTGAATCTAGGATCTATGAGGATGGAGCAATTACAAGCACTAATTGAAATTGGAGAAGAAGATCTACAACATGAACAAGTAAATTGAGAATTGCAATGGATCTCACCAAAGTGTGATGGAAAATTTAGAAAAATGGATGAAGATGTACCCTCATGAGAGCTTAGAATCTCCCTCTCTCTCTCTACCCAAGAGTGTAACTAAAAAATACCAAAAAAATCTAGAACCATCTAAAAATGAGCCAAAAGTCCTTAACCCTTCAACCCTTGGTCTTCTTAAGCTCTTCCCGCCAAGGCACTTCCCCCAAGATGAGATCTCCAACTGTCTCCACGCCTAGGTCACGTGACTTCTAAAAAAATCATGTTCGAGCATCGGCGCGCACGCGCAAAGCACGCGTGCGCGCCACTGGGGCATCTTGCAATGTGAGCGGAGGCGCAGCGTACGCGTGCGCGCCCATGGGGGGTTGTGGCCTAGCCGCTACACAAGCCGGCTCGTGGCTTGGCTCCTAGCTGCGCAATCCACGCGGGCGCGCCAAGTACGCGCACGCGCCCTTGCTGAAGCTCAATTAGCTCAATTTCTCATGCTCCTTTCCTTCGCGCCCATTCTCCTTCCCTCTTCCGGTTCATCCCTGCCCTATATTCTGAAACCACTTAACACACAGGTCACGGCATCGAATGGCACGAAGAAAAGATTAGAAATGTATCTAATGTAGTGCAAAATAAGCATGTTTTCATCCATGAGGCAAAAGTTAGGAAAGGAACACAAAGTCTTGTATTTTCATATGAAAAGCGTGTGGAATCATTGATAAAACCCCTGAAATCGATACAAGATAAACCCTCAAAATGGGGTTTATCAACCGCCCACCGATTTTCAAGAGGCCGATATTCGGGTTAGCTACAGGATGTGTTGGGTTCTGGTAAAGTAACCGACACATGTGCTCACGGTCAGTAGGAAAGACATGCATCATATGCATTTATGTGACTTGTTTGGTTTTCATTACTTGGGTTTGCTTACCTGAATATCTATGCTTTTTTGCTATATTTGTATATCTATTTGTGCTTACCTTCTCTGCTTTGTTTGTCTGTGCATCAGTGTTTCGGAGGATTGGAGAAAGGGATGATGAGCTTAGGGGTTAAGTTAGGATTTGAGATGGCACCAAGAAGACTTAGGCACCTCACCCTGTTTATGGTTTAAAATGTTAGTTTTAAGTTTGAATCTATTGTTGGAAGTTCTAGGATTGCCTTTGGCTTTCCCAAGACCTTATATGTTAGTTATGTGGGCACCGTTACTATGCTGAGAACCTCCGATTTTTATCACATACATATTTTGTGGTTTTTAGATGTAGGACGTAAAGCACCTCGCTGAGGCAAACTGGAAGCTTCTGATAGTGGAGATCCTTGTCTTTGGGGCTTTATTTTAGATATATGTATATATGTAGATACTTTTATCTCCATTGCTTATATATTTGATGTATTAACTTCCTCTTAGAGGTTATTTTGGAAAAATAGGTTCTGTAACTCTGTATTTTGGGCTTATTTTGGGTTCTCTTATATGTATGTTATATACTTATGTGCTCAAGCCAGTTTGTCTTCACGAGCCGAGTCTTGAGCTTTGATATTTGTACCTTGGAACTCTCTTTCGGTTATATCTATATTAGCTTCTCTTATCTTTTCTGTTTATCATTTACGTGTCATGAGTGTTATGCTTTCATTTTACCATTTTTTATTTTAATTTTTCTTCGAAGGCTCCTAGTTATAAATCTTTTTCACTATATTATGTATATAATTTTTACTTGTAGAAGTCGTAGCGCCTTACCACCTCTGTTTTATATCCTAAGTGTAAAGCTCTGTGTGGTAGGGTGTTACAACTAACGTAATATGTGTGGTAGTGGCCATTTTTGTGAAAAAAATAAAAAATAAAGTTCTAATTAGCTTCTGACATTATGCAACACCCAAATACTCTCAAAATTAAGAATACAAGAATAAACCATGAAAAAGCACATACTTTTTTTTTCCCAATTTTTCTAACTGAAACAGATTCCATAGTGACAAGGTCTATGTAGGTAGCAGAAAAAAACCCTAACTTCAAATAATAATATCATTATCTATGCGTTCAGTAAAGAAAAAAAAACCCTAACTAAAATGAGAAATCATGCACCAGAACTATAGGAAGATGGGTTGCCTCTCACTGTGGGAGTGACAACTGTCTTCCAATCGTTGTGACATACCTAATGCGTCTGAAGGATCAGCACCAAACCACAATTGTCAATTTCAGAATAGTTGCCTTCACCCTTCTGATGAGTTTTATTGGATCCTACTAGATCCTTTGTAACATCCCAACTTTTTGAATCAAGTCATTTTTTTAAAACTAATTAATTAATTAAAATGGTAATGATTTAAGATTTGAATTTAAAATTTAAACATATGAAAACACTAGTGGTAGTAAATCTCTAACCGACGATAAACAACCTTTTAAAATATAGTCATAATTAATTCTATATTTATTAGATTTGAATGATATTTTGTTATATGAAAAGATAAGAATACTAGCTCTATTCCTTAATTTCAGTATAAAATCAAATTCAAATTAAATTAGGTAGATAAATCGGTTACAAGTTCATAGTAGGAAATCGCGCTCTTATCAGCCAGCCTGATATATTAACAGTATTTCGAGAATATCTCAAACTATGGTTATCCGATTGACTTCGTTTAAGATTCGTTTTAAAGATAATTTAATTTTCTATAAATTTGTTTCTAATAGTTATTTCCAAATTCCAAACTTAGAAAACGTTATAAGGCTCACAAAGTGACGATTCAGATTGAAGATTTCACCTAAATGCCTCCTAACATAATCTGCACATATCTGAGAGCTATTTGATCCTTTCTTTCTCATTCTATTCCCTTTTTTCTATACAAAATATTCTAGTATACACAAAGTCTAGCTATGAAATAAGTCTCTCTTCACTAACAAACCGCATCTATTTGCATCGGAATACCTATCGGAACTTCACTCGAGGTAGGGGTTTTATGCTAATTTTTATGTCATATGTTAAATATTTTTGGATATAGATGTTAGCATTACATGTCATGATATAATGTCTCTTTCCTTCATACGCATTATGCATTATAATAACAATCTTATGTGCATTAAAGAACTGAGTGAATGATCCTTCAGTAAGGGAAGGTGACCCCCAAAGACAAGATAATCAAGATGATCCTTCGGTAAGGGAAGGTGATCGAATCGAGATGATCCTTTGGTAAGGGAAGGTGATCAGCAAACTTTTGGGAACCTTCGGTAAGGGAAGGAGACTCCAATCAATTTTATAATAATATATATCTTGGTTGCCATAACTTCCTTCTTGTGTATGTCTAAATAACCTTGATTGTAAATTGAACTG
>NC_029785.2:117245611-117281618 GCF_000816755.2 Arachis ipaensis | reverse complement strand
TTTGATGTGCTAGAATGTTATTTGATGATTGATGATTTTTATTGCTTGTTAGAGATTAGATGTAAACCCACATTCTCACTTAGGATAATATAGAAACAGTGAGTTGCTTAGTCGGTTTCTCATTCTATACATTACCTCTTCAAGTAGGATAAGATTTTGGTGAAAACTTGATTAGTTTGTTGTCTCCAAAATTTAGGATTATCCCAAATCTTTAGAGTGATTTAAAATTTTTGGTAGTAGGACTGTCTAAAAACTTCTAAGATGGGAGAATTCAAAATCCAAAACCAAATAACTTATCCTATCTAATAACTTTTTCTAGTATCATCTCCTAATTAATAATAAATTTAATATTGTTATTAAATTCTTAAGAGAAAAACTTTTATTATTTAACTGTTATTAACTATATTTTTATTAATTCTATTTTTAATTTTTATCTATTTTATATTATAGATCAACAACTTATATATCATATTTTGATAGATTTTTGAATTTTTGAGAAAAAAATTAAAATTTGTGAAGCCAGTTAGTATTCAACAATATTAACGTAAATTATGTGCAAATATTTAAATTTATGTTAATTTCTTATAAATTTATTTTTTTTAACTTGTTTAAATGATTATAGAATTTTATTTGACAGTAATAAATATTTTTAGTGATGTAAAAAAAAAAATTTATGAGTCAGGATTTGTTTGAGTGACAATAATATACTACTTTTTTTTCACTTATCAATTATTAGTTTAAATGTAACTCATTTATCAAAATTAGATTTAAAAAAATTATTATTTTTATTACTTATCTGAAAGATTATGTACAAAATATTTTCACGCTTTGCACAAGTCTTGAAAAAAAATAAAAAAAAATTATTGGTCTATAGTTCATTTTCAAAAATTTTTAACTCAATTATTGGGCCTATAGAATTTATATTTAATTTTTAAAAAGTTGAAACTAATCTTTTTAGGAATATCATAAGCATGCGACTAACTTTTAAATTTATGATTAATTCTACAATATTCAAAATGACATATGACAAAAATCAAGATGAAGTTAAGTGTCCTTAGAATATCCCTATCAAAAAAATAAATTAGTGTAGAGTCGCAAAGAAATAGGGTGCGGTGTGTTGTGAGAATAGTGACCCTCAATTTTTCTTTATTTTCTGGAGTAGATATACTTAAAAAAAAAACTATGATTTACAAATCAAGCAAAACTGCATGGGGTATGAGGCATTGAAAGTAAAGGCTTTAATATGACTAGCTATAAATATTTTTTTAAGCGTCTTGTTATGTTTTACTGCTTGTTTGAATTTTTGTATTATGTTATGTCTTTTAAATCTGATACACGAAGACTAATAACTTAAGACACAAAGAAATGAATAATATTATCTGTTATGTGAATCTATCTTTTATAATTATATTAGCTCATGATGATATTATAACTGTGTTGTATCTTTACTTAGTTTGCTTGAATGTATGGATTGATTGAACTTACTTATGTTGGAACTATCATATATCCCCATAGAAAGAAAATGTAGATAAAATTTACTAGGATAAGTGAGGTTGAATTAGTATCTTCTTAGGAGACACGAATTTTGAGGACAAAATTCTTTTTTAAGGGGGTGAGAATGTAACATCCCAACTTTTTGAATCAAGTCATTTTTTAAACTAATTAATTAATTAAAATGGTAATGATTTAAGATTTGAATTTAAAATTTAAACATATGAAAATACTAGTGGTAGTAAATCTCTAACCGACGATAAACAACCTTTTAAAATATAGTCATAATTAATTCTACATTTATTAGATTTGAATGATATTTTGTTATATGAAAAGATAAGAATACTAGCTCTATTCCTTAATTTCAGTATAAAATCAAATTCAAATTAAATTAGGTAGATAAATCGGTTACAAGTTCATAGTAGGAAATCGCGCTCAGCCTGATATGCCTGATATATTAACAGTATTTCGAGAATATCTCAAACTATGGTTATCCGATTGACTTCGTTTAAGATTCGTTTTAAAGATTTCTATAAAAATTTTCTATAAATTTGTTTCTAATAGTTATTTCCAAATTCCAAACGTAGAAAATGTTATAAGGCTCACAAAGTGACGATTCAGATTGAAGATTTCACCTAAATGCCTCCTAACATAATCTGTACATATCTGAGAGCTATTTGATCCTTTCTTTCTCATTCTATTCCCTTTTTTCTATACAAAATATTCTAGTATACACAAAGTGTAGCTATGAAATAAGTCTCTCTTCACTAACAAACCGCATCTATTTGCATCGGAATACCTATCGGAACTTCACTCGAGGTAGGGGTTTTATGCTAATTTTTATGTCATATGTTAAATATTTTTGGATATAGATGTTAGCATTACATGTCATGATATAATGTCTCTTTCCTTCATACGCATTATGCATTATAATAACAATCTTATGTGCATTAAAGAACTGAGTGAATGATCCTTCAGTAAGGGAAGGTGACCCCCAAAGACAAGATAATCGAGATGATCCTTCGGTAAGGGAAGGTGATCGAATCGAGATGATCCTTTGGTAAGGGAAGGTGATCAGCAAACTTTTGGGAACCTTCGGTAAGGGAAGGAGACTCCCATCAATTTTATAATAATATATATCTTGGTTGCCATAACTTTCTTCTTGTGTATGTCTAAATAACCTTGATTGTAAATTGAACTGGGGGAATGATCATTCGGTAAGGAAAGGTGACCCTCCAAAGACAAGATATCGATATGATCCTTCGGTAAGGGAATGTGATCGATCGAGATGATCCTTCGGTAAGGGAAGGTAATCGCCAAAATGTTTGGGATAAGAACCTTCGGTAAGGGAAGGGGACTCCCACCTTTTATACCGGTTTGAGCTCAATACCTTCCATAAAAGCTACAAGAAAAAGTAATGAAAAGTACAATGAAAAGTGTGATCATGATAGTTCTTCTTTTATCTTTTTCAATTTATGATTATGTTCATTATTGCATTTAAAGATCCTTCCTCTATCCAAAGTTCCCTTTTGTATGATGTATGATATTGTTTAAGATCTTTATTTTATTCAGATCTATTTTGTTTGACTTATCTGTGCCAATGTTACTATTCTTCTCTTATTTATTATTTATTTTACCTTGCTTTATGGCCTATGAGAACATCAAACTAAGGTTTATGAGTTTACATGTTTTAATGCTATAGGCATTTTGTATGCATCACACATGTCATAACATAAGTAAACGAGAAGCATCTAAAAGTCACACCACTCCGACTAACAAAGACTTTTGAAAATAATAATTGAACGAAATTGCATTATCACTGTTTTTATTTTAAAACTCGGAGTGGCTGGAAATGGATACGATGACACCATATAGATAAACTACTGAAAAACTTTTGTTTCTCACCCCTCTCTCCGTACCATCTTCAGGAAGGATGCGGCACAAAGCAATACACTGCTCAGTTGAGATGAAAAGACAAGTGCGCTATTAGGAGCGAGCTATCAAGAACGTAGATACGAAACATTAAGCGTTTATCTTAAGAAGGAAGAATAGACGATTATTTCAATCATATTTAAACAAATTAAGAGAATTAGGATTTCCTATATGTCTTGTTTTATCCTTATTGACTGATTACAATTATAACTATGATGTTTCCTTTTTTATTTGGTATGAGTAAAGGTTGTCATTGTTGTGCCTTCATAGTTTAGCACACCGATTTTTCATGTTAGTATTTTCAAATCCACTTATATTTTTCAACTAGTAACTATTCTAATAAAAACTAGTTATTCAATATTTTTATATATAAATTATTTTATAGAAATATTTCATATTTGTTTTAAAAACAAAATTTCGCAAGGTTTTAAATATCAGCTACTAAATATAATCCAGATAAAGCTTATCTCAATTTAAAAACATTAGGTTGTTACAATTTTGGTATCTGAGCAATTTGATCCCATAGGGCCATATTCTATGTTTGCCAGATTAAATTATTATCATTTAGTTATAATTAGTGTTATACAATAAAATCTTTTCTATGTGATATGTAATCATCTAATAGTCAAGGTTAGTGTGCCCCCTAAATGTTTTTGTTTGAGCCTTATTGCCATAACTATTTGATCAAATTGTGCATGTGTTAAAGGTCAAAATATAGATTGTCTAAAAACACCCTACTCATACTTAAAGACATAGAAAAATGCACATGAGACATTTTCAAAAAAAATATATATTTAAAAAATAGTAGAAAATTATGTTTTATTATCTTTTTATATATGTTTGGCATGTGTCATGTTCTATTCTATTATTTATCATCTATGTTGTTGTCGTATGATGCCCTGTTATCTTTATAGCATTATTCATTTCTTTCCTTCTTTTACATGCATACAATATGTTTATCATCTAAGTTTTCATATGCAAATTCATTTTTTTAAGGTCTTTTTACCGAGAGTACATGCATGTCTTTGTGTTTTCTTGATTGATACTATTCCTATAATTGTTACCACTATCTTACAAGTCATTTAAGCCAAGAGTACATGCACTCTTATAAACTCCATTCAATTATTTAATATGCTCCACTATCATTATATTTCTTAAAAATGTGATGTTACATAATCTTTTTATTTATACCATTTATATTACTATTACTATTTCTTTAATTAGAGAGAAGGAGAAAATGTGGAGCTATTAACTTGCATGTTAGAAGAAACTAATTATCTTTAACTTTTTCTGAATTCTACTTATCATGCCTTTGTTTAGTTTCATTTGACATTAACTTCCTTAATTAGCTTTTCCTTCCTTCCTGTCTGGTGTTCTTCTCTCTTATCTACCCAACACTCCGAGTAAACCTAGCAAAAGTTTAGGATTATTTTTCCCTTTCAATTGATTTGCTTTGGGCTTTGTTTGATCCTATTTCTATTTAGCAGCTTTAGATTATTGTCTCATATAATTAGGTTGCAATAAAATAATTTGGGCCTGCACACTAAATCACTCGGGTTATTATCAACCACAGTCAACATATTTATCATCGTCAATTTGTTATATATTTACTAAACTCAACTACTTGTCTAATTATTCTTAAATGAATGCATATGAATAGCAATATGTAACTAATTATGTTTTTACATGTGATTTATATGATTTGAATATTTGAGTTTGATGTGCTAGAATGTTATTTGATGATTGATGATTTTTATTGCTTGTTAGAGATTAGGTGTAAATCCACATTCTCACTTAGGATAATATAGAAACAGTGAGTTGCTTAGTCGGTTTCTCATTCTATACATTACCTCTTCAAGTAGGATAAGATTTTGGTGAAAACTTGATTAGTTTGTTGTCTCCAAAATTTAGGATTATCCCAAATCTTTGGAGTGATTTAAAATTTTTGGTAGTAGGACTGTCTAAAAACTTCTAAAATGGGAGAATTCAAAATCCAAAACCAAATAACTTATCCTATCTAATAACTTTTTCTAGTATCATCTCCTAATTAATAATAAATTTAATATTGTTATTAAATTCTTAAGAGAAAAACTTTTATTATTTAACTGTTATTAACTATATTTTTATTAATTCTATTTTTAATTTTTATCTATTTTATATTATAGATCAACAACTTATATATCATATTTTGATAGATTTTTGAATTTTTGAGAAAAAAATTAAAATTTGTGAAGCCAGTTAGTATTCAACAATATTAACGTAAATTATGTGCAAATATTTAAATTTATGTTAATTTCTTATAAATTTATTTTTTTTAACTTGTTTAAATGATTATAGAATTTTATTTGACAGTAATAAATATTTTTAGTGATGTAAAAAAAAAAATTTATGAGTCAGGATTTGTTTGAGTGACAATAATATACTACTTTTTTTTCACTTATCAATTATTAGTTTAAATGTAACTCATTTAACAAAATTAGATTTAAAAAATTATTATTATTATTATTGTTATTATTATTATTATTATTATTATTATTATTATTATTACTTATCTAAAAGATTATGTACAAAATATTTTCACGCTTTGCACAAGTCTTGAAAAAAAAAATTATTGGTCTATAGTTCATTTTCAAAAATTTTTAACTCAATTATTGGGCCCATAGAATTTATATTTAATTTTTAAAAAGTTGAAACTAATCTTTTTAGGAATATCATAAGCATGCGACTAACTTTGAAATTTATGATTAATTCTACAATATTCAAAATGACATATGACAAAAATCAAGATGAAGTTAAGTGTCCTTAGAATATCCCTATCAAAAAAATAAATTAGTGTAGAGTCGCAAAGAAATAGGGTGCGGTGTGTTGTGAGAATAGTGACCCTCAATTTTTCTTTATTTTCTGGAGTAGATATACTTAAAAAAAAAACTATGATTTACAAATCAAGCAAAACTGCATGGGGTATGAGGCATTGAAAGTAAAGCCTTTAATATGACTAGCTACAAATATTTTTTTAAGCGTCTTGTTATGTTTTACTGCTTGTTTGAATTTTTGTATTATATTGTGTGGTTTAAATCTGATACACGAAAATTAATAACTTAAGACACAAAGAAATGAATAATATTATCTGTTATGTGAATCTATCTTTTATAATTATATTAGCTCATGATGATATTATAACTGTGTTGTATCTTTACTTAGTTTGCTTGAATGTATGGATTGATTGAACTTACTTATGTTGGAACTATCATATATCCCCATAGAAAGAAAATGTAGATAAAATTTACTAGGATAAGTGAGGTTGAATTAGTATCTTCTTAGGAGACACGAATTTTGAGGACAAAATTCTTTTTTAAGGGGGTGAGAATGTAACATCCCAACTTTTTGAATCAAGTCATTTTTTTAAACTAATTAATTAATTAAAATGGTAATGATTTAAGATTTGAATTTAAAATTTAAACATATGAAAATACTAGTGGTAGTAAATCTCTAACCGACGATAAACAACCTTTTAAAATATAGTCATAATTAATTCTACATTTGTTAGATTTGAATGATATTTTGTTATATGAAAAGATAAGAATACTAGCTCTATTCCTTAATTTCAGTATAAAATCAAATTCAAATTAAATTAGGTAGATAAATCGGTTACAAGTTCATAGTAGAAAATCGCGCTCTTATCAGTCAGCCTGATATACTAACAGTATTTCGAGAATATCTCAAACTGTGGTTATTCGATTGACTTCATTTAAGATTCGTTTTAAAGATAATTTAATTTTCTATAAATTTGTTTCTAATAGTTATTTCCAAATTCCAAACTTAGAAAACGTTATAAGGCTCACAAAGTGACGATTCAGATTGAAGATTTCACCTAAATGCCTCCTAACATAATCTGTACATATCTGAGAGCTATTTGATCCTTTCTTTCTCATTCTATTCCCTTTTTTCTATACAAAATATTCTAGTATACACAAAGTGTAGCTATGAAATAAGTCTCTCTTCACTAACAAACCGCATCTATTTGCATCGGAATACCTATCGGAACTTCACTCGAGGTAGGGGTTTTATGCTAATTTTTATGTCATATGTTAAATGTTTTTGGATATAGATGTTAGCATTACATGTCATGATATAATGTCTCTTTCCTTCATACGCATTATGCATTATAATAACAATCTTATGTGCATTAAAGAACTGAGTGAATGATCCTTCAGTAAGGGAAGGTGATCCCCAAAGACAAGATAATCGAGATGATCCTTCGGTAAGGGAAGGTGATCGAATCGAGATGATCCTTTGGTAAGGGAAGGTGATCAGCAAACTTTTGGGAACCTTCGGTAAGGGAAGGAGACTCCAATCAATTTTATAATAATATATATCTTGGTTGCCATAACTTCCTTCTTGTGTATGTCTAAATAACCTTGATTGTAAATTGAACTGGGGGAATGATCATTCGGTAAGGGAAGGTGACCCCCAAAGACAAGATATCGATATGATCCTTCGGTAAGGGAAGGTGACCCCCAAAGACAAGATATCGATATGATCCTTCGGTAAGGGAAGGTGATCGATCGAGATGATCCTTCGGTAAGGCAAGGTAATCACCAAAATATTTGGGATAAGAACCTTCGGTAAGGGAAGGGGACTCCCACCTTTTATACCGGTTTGAGCTCAATACTTTCCATAAAAGCTACGAAAAAAAGTAATGAAAAGTGTGATCATGATAGTTCTTCTTTTATCTTTTTCAATTTATGATTATGTTCATTATTGCATTTAAAGATCCTTCCTCTATCCAAAGTTTCCTTTTGTATGATGTATGATATTATTGTTACATAATCTTTTTATTTATACCATTTATATTACTATTACTATTTCTTTAATTAGAGAGAATTTAATTAGAGAGAAGGAGAAAATGTGGAGCAATTAACTTGCCTGTTAGAAGAAACTAATTATCTTTAACTTTTTCTGGACTCTACTTATCATGCCTTTATTTAGTTTCATTTGACATTAACTTCCTTAATTAGCTTTTCCTTCCTTCCTGTCTGGTGTTCTTCTCTCTTATCTACCCAACACTCCGAGTAAACCTAGCAAAAGTTTAAGATTATTTTTTCCTTTCAATTGATTTGCTTTGGGCTTTGTTTGATCCTATTTCTATTTAGCAGCTTTGGATTATTGTCTCATATAATTAGGTTGCAATAAAATAATTTGGGTCTGCACACTAAATCACTCACTTGGGTTATTATCAACCACAGTCAACATATTTGTCATCGTCAATTTGTTATATATTTACTAAACTCAACTACTTGTCTAATTATTCTTAAATGAATGCATATGAATAGAAATATGTAACTAATTATGTTTTTGCATGTGATTTATATGATTTGAATATTTGAGTTTGATGTGCTTATTATTATTATTATTATTATTATTATTATTATTATTATTATTATTATTTTTATTACTTATCTGAAAGATTATGTACAAAATATTTTCACGCTTTGCACAAGTCTTGAAAAAAAAAATTATTGGTCTATAGTTCATTTTCAAAAATTTTTAACTCAATTATTGGGCCCATAGAATTTATATTTAATTTTTAAAAAGTTGAAACTAATCTTTTTAGGAATATCATAAGCATGCGACTAACTTTTAAATTTATGATTAATTCTACAATATTCAAAATGACATATGACAAAAATCAAGATGAAGTTAAGTGTCCTTAGAATATCCCTATCAAAAAAATAAATTAGTGTAGAGTCGCAAAGAAATAGGGTGCGGTGTGTTGTGAGAATAGTGACCCTCAATTTTTCTTTATTTTCTGGAGTAGATATACTTAAAAAAAAAACTATGATTTACAAATCAAGCAAAACTGCATGGGGTATGAGGCATTGAAAGTAAAGCCTTTAATATGACTAGCTACAAATATTTTTTTAAGCGTCTTGTTATGTTTTACTGCTTGTTTGAATTTTTGTATTATATTGTGTGGTTTAAATCTGATACACGAAAACTAATAACTTAAGACACAAAGAAATGAATAATATTATCTGTTATGTGAATCTATCTTTTATAATTATATTAGCTCATGATGATATTATAACTGTGTTGTAACTTTACTTAGTTTGCTTGAATGTATGGATTGATTGAACTTACTTATGTTGGAACTATCATCTCAGTTGAGATGAAAAGACAAGTGCGCTATTAGGAGCGAGCTATCAAGAACGTAGATACGAAACATTAAGCGTTTATCTTAAGAAGGAAGAATAGACGATTATTTCAATCATATTTAAACAAATTAAGAGAATTAGAATTTCCTATATGTCTTGTTTTATCCTTATTGACTTATTACAATTGTAACTATAATGTTTCCTTTTTTATTTGGTATGAGTAAAGCTTGTCATTGTTGTGCCTTCATAGTTTAGTACACCGATTTTTCATGTTAGTATTTTCAAATTCACTTATATTTTTCAACTATAACTATTCTAATAAAAACTAGTTATTTAATATTTTTATATATAAATTATTTTATAGAAATATTTCATATTTGTTTTAAAAATAAAATTTCGCAAGGTTTTAAATATCAGCTACTAAATATAATCTAGATAAAGCTTATCTCAGTTTAAAAACATTAGGTTGTTACAATTTTGGTATCAGAGCAATTTGATCCCATAGGGCCATATTCTATGTTTGTCAGATTAAATTTACTTATCTGAAAGATTATGTACAAAATATTTTCACGCTTTGCACAAGTCTTGAAAAAAAATAAAAAAAAATTATTGGTCTATAGTTCATTTTCAAAAATTTTTAACTCAATTATTGGGCCTATAGAATTTATATTTAATTTTTAAAAAGTTGAAACTAATCTTTTTAGGAATATCATAAGCATGCGACTAACTTTTAAATTTATGATTAATTTTACAATATTCAAAATGACATATGACAAAAATCAAGATGAAGTTAAGTGCCCTTAGAATATCCCTATCAAAAAAATAAATTAGTGTAGAGTCGCAAAAAAATAAGGTGCGGTGTGTTGTGAGAATAGTGACCCTCAATTTTTCTTTATTTTCTGGAGTAGATATACTTAAAAAAAAAAAACTATGATTTACAAATCAAGCAAAACTGCATGGGGTATGAGGCATTGAAAGTAAAGGCTTTAATATGACTAGCTATAAATATTTTTTTAAGCGTCTTGTTATGTTTTACTGCTTGTTTGAATTTTTGTATTATGTTATGTCTTTTAAATCTGATACACGAAGACTAATAACTTAAGACACAAAGAAATGAATAATATTATCTGTTATGTGAATCTATCTTTTATAATTATATTAGCTCGTGATGATATTATAACTGTGTTGTATCTTTACTTAGTTTGCTTGAATGTATGGATTGATTGAACTTACTTATGTTGGAACTATCATATATCCCCATAGAAAGAAAATGTAGATAAAATTTACTAGGATAAGTGAGGTTGAATTAGTATCTTCTTAGGAGACACGAATTTTGAGGACAAAATTCTTTTTTAAGGGGGTGAGAATGTAACATCCCAACTTTTTGAATCAAGTCATTTTTTAAACTAATTAATTAATTAAAATGGTAATGATTTAAGATTTGAATTTAAAATTTAAACATATGAAAATACTAGTGGTAGTAAATCTCTAACCGACGATAAACAACCTTTTAAAATATAGTCATAATTAATTCTACATTTATTAGATTTGAATGATATTTTGTTATATGAAAAGATAAGAATACTAGCTCTATTCCTTAATTTCAGTATAAAATCAAATTCAAATTAAATTAGGTAGATAAATCGGTTACAAGTTCATAGTAGAAAATCGCGCTCTTATCAGTCAGCCTGATATACTAACAGTATTTCGAGAATATCTCAAACTGTGGTTATTCGATTGACTTCATTTAAGATTCGTTTTAAAGATAATTTAATTTTCTATAAATTTATTTCTAATAGTTATTTCCAAATTCCAAACGTAGAAAATGTTATAAGGCTCACAAAGTGACGATTCAGATTGAAGATTTCACCTAAATGCCTCCTAACATAATCTGCACATATCTGAGAGCTATTTGATCCTTTCTTTCTCATTCTATTCCCTTTTTTCTATACAAAATATTCTAGTATACACAAAGTCTAGCTATGAAATAAGTCTCTCTTCACTAACAAACCGCATCTATTTGCATCGGAATACCTATCGGAACTTCACTCGAGGTAGGGGTTTTATGCTAATTTTTATGTCATATGTTAAAATATAGATGATATAGATGTTAGCATTACATGTCATGATATAATGTCTCTTTCCTTCATACGCATTATGCATTATAATAACAATCTTATGTGCATTAAAGAACTGAGTGAATGATCCTTCAGTAAGGGAAGGTGACCCCCAAAGACAAGATAATCAAGATGATCCTTCGGTAAGGGAAGGTGATCGAATCGAGATGATCCTTTGGTAAGGAAAGGTGATCAGCAAACTTTTGAGAACCTTCGGTAAGGGTAGGAGACTCCCATCAATTTTATAATAATATATATCTTGGTTACCATAACTTTCTTCTTGTGTATGTCTAAATAACCTTGATTGTAAATTGAACTGGGGGAATGATCATTCGGTAAGGGAAGGTGACCCCCAAAGACAAGATATCGATTTGATCCTTCGGTAAGGGAAGGTGATCGATCGAGATGATCCTTCGGTAAGGGAAGGTAATCGCCAAAACGTTTGGGATAAGAACCTTCGGTAAGGGAAGGGGACTCCCACCTTTTATACCGATTTGAGCTTAATACCTTCCATAAAAGCTACGAGAAAAAGTAATGAAAAGTACAATGAAAAGTGTGATCATGATAGTTCTTCTTTTATCTTTTTCAATTTATGATTATGTTCATTATTGCATTTAAAGATCCTTCCTCTATCCAAAGTTCCCTTTTGTAATACTGATTGACACGGTCGCGTCGGTCACGCGGTCGCATGACCCGTTTTATGCCACTGGCGCGAGGGCAGCCTTGCGCTTGCACAACTCTCTGTTCAAAATTATTAATTGCCAAATTTTGGGCGACGCGATCGCGTGGGGCATGCGATCGCGTGAGTGGCCAGTTAGAAGGATGTGACGCGGTCGCGTCGGTCACGCGGTCACGTGAGATGGATTGTGCGTCTAGCGCCAGTCCAGCACCACTCTAGCACAACTTTCGGCTGTTCACCCTTTTTACGTCGAAATCCAGGTCACGCGGCCGCGTGGGGCACGCGGTCGCGTTGGTGACGCGGTCGCGTGGGACGATTTGTGCCATTGGCACGCCTCCAGCGCTGCTCCGGCGTAACTTTCTGTTCATATTAATATTGTCTCCCATCTCTTTGTGACGCGGACGCGTCGCTGATGCGGTCGCGTCGCGTGCTCAAATTTTTTTTTATGCAATATGCATATGCAAATGCAGTGCTGATATGGATGTTATGAATAATTCTAGGTTCAATAAAAATAGAATAAAATAAAAAACAAACAAAACGAAATAAAATTAAAATTGAGAAAGGAATGATTATACCATGGTGGGTTGTCTCCCACCTAGCACTTTTAGTTAAAGTCCTTAAGTTGGACATTTGGTGAGCTCCCAGTTATGGTGGCTTATGCTTGTATTCATCCAAGAATCTCCACCAATGTTTGGAATGCCAACAGCCTCCGGGGTCCCAAACTAGGTGCAGAAAGCCTTCAAGTAAGTTAAAGCAAGTGACAAGGCCCCAAGAGTGTTGATTGTTGGAATGAATTCCGGGGTCCCAAACCTTGCTTTTGCACCCGTCTTCTTGTTGATCATCATGATTCCGTCCGGGTGGCAAACAATCTGAATTCTCACTAAAGCGGCCAAACAACTTCCTAGACTCATTCAATTGAGCTCTATACCAACCTTTGCATTTAAACTTAAAGCTTCCAACCATAATGAACCTTGCAGGACAATTCTTACCACTGGCCATCTTCCTCTTACTCTTAATGTTATAAAGAGCTCTAAGTTGACCATCCGTCTCCAGTAGCCCATATTCAAGTGGAATTAGAAAGCTAATGGATATGAATTTTACCCACTTGAATGTTGTGAAGGATGATGGCAACTTAGGGGGAGGTATTTTTAATGAAATTGCAAGCTCCACTCCCTTGTGCTTTTCTCTGATAATTACCACCTCTTTGCAAGCTTCTTCAATTTCAACCTCTTCTTTTTGGTAGCTTTCTTCCAATTCAATCTTCTCTTCATTGCTTTCCAAGGGCATGGGAGGTTGTGCTTCTTCTTCTTGAATCTCCATCTCTTGATCAACCTCTTCCAAGTCTTCAACTGTGATATGCCTTGGAGGTTGTACACCATCCTCAGCATCAATTTCAAACGTCTTGGAAGGGGGTTCTATGACTGGACTTTCCCATGGAGGTTCTGCATCTCCTAAGTCTTCGACCAATTCTTCTTCTTTGATAATTATAGCTTCCTCCATTTGTTCCAGTACAAAGTCATGTTTCGTACTGTCCACCGGAGTTTCTAATGTCTCCTTCATGTTACGTTCATCATTAGATTGTCCACATAAATCCATGGGGGTTCCTTGAGTGTCCGAATGTCGGGAAGCTAATTGATTTATCGCTTGCTCCAATTGATGAATGGTTGCCTAAAATCGATCCACTGTTTCCTTGAAACGATCCTTTGTCTCTTGATGCACTCGGCTTTCATAAATAGGATCATAGTACTCTTGGATTGATGGATATGGAGATGGTGAATATTGAAGTGGTGGTTCTTGTGAGTAATCGGGTTGGAATTGGGGTGGTTCTATATATGGCTCATATGGCTCGTAAGGTGGTTGGTATGGGGGATATGGGTTGGGGTCATATGGAGGTGAATGGCGGAAAGGGGCTTGTGAGTTTGGTGGTCCAAAGTTATGTTGAGGAGGGGGTTCATAGGCGTATGGTGGTGGTTTTTGATATTCAAAAGAGCGCTCACCATAGCCATTGCCTTGATATGCATCACAGAATGGATGTTGATAGTCCATTGGAGGTGGTTGTTGCCATGAGGGTTGATTAAATCCTTGTGGCTCCTCCCATCTTTGATTCTTCCAACCTTGATGCCTGTTCTCATTATAGTTTCCATTCCTAACAACAACATTGGAATCAAACTTGAAGCGAGAGGGGTGATAACTCATAGTTAGTTAATAAAAATTAAAAAAAAAACAAAAATAAAAGCAAATTTGAAATTCAAAATTTTGAATTTGAAAATTAAAATTTGAATTTTGAATTTTTAAAATTGAAATTTGAAGATTAAAATTTGAATTTTTTTTTTAAAATTTGAATTTTAAATTTTGAAAATTGAATTTTTAAAATTGAAAATTGAATTTTTTTTAAATATTTACAATAACCAATAATAAGGCACACGTTTGCAATTTCCCGGCAATGGCGCCATTTTGACGAGAGGACTTTTGCGTGGTCTAGAAAATTGCGGATAAATCCTCGTTGCAAGTATAGTTTCTAAACCTTCAAAAGTCCTTTCGTACAAACGTTTTGGTTGTCACAAGTAACAAACCCCTTTAAAATTGATAACCGAGTATTTAAACCTCGGGTCGTCTTCTCAAGGAATTGTAGGGAGGTGTTCTTATTATTGGTTATGAGTTTTGTAAATTGGGGGTTTTGGGGCTTGGGTAATGAGCACAGATATATTTAAATGACAAATAAAATAAATAAATAACTGTAAAATAAACTTTTGGCAAGGTATTAGAACTGGAAGTCCTATCCTAGTTATCCTTATCAAGTGTGAAGAGAATTGGGTTTTAATCCCACTTTGTTAACCTCTAACTATGAAGGTAAATCAAGTGGACTGATTAGCTTGATTCTCAAGTCCTAGTCAACTCCTGTGGAGAGACTAGCTTTAGAGCAATCCTAGTCCAATCAGAATCTGCCAATTTCAATCACTTGCTGAGTTTGATAACTCAAGTGTCTCCAATTATTTAACCAAAGCCAAAAGGAAAAATATCTAAATTAAATTAAAAACATTTATAAATGAAGCAAAGAAAAATTAAATCTGAAAATACCTCGAATTGCATTCAAAAAAGAACTTAAATCTGACATGGACATTCATAAATTAAATTAGGAAAATAAATAAAAAGAACATTGAACCTGGGATTGAGAGTCACTCCTAAAACTAAGAGAAGTCCTAAATCCTAATCCTAAGAGAGAGGAGAGAACCTCTCTCTCTAAAAACTACATCTACTCCTAAAATTGTGAATGTGAAAAGCCTCCTCATGAATGGATGCATTCCCTCACTTTATAGCCTCTAATCTGTGTTTTCTGGGCCGCAAACTGGGTCAGAAACAGCCCAGAATTCGCTGGTTGCGAATTCAAACACGCTGATTTTCGTCACTGCGACGCGGCCGCATGGGTCACGCGGTCTTGTCGCCTAGCGTCAGGAAAACTATGGCATATTATATATCAAATCGAAGCCCCAGACGTTAGCTTTTCAACGCAACTGGAACCGCGTCGTTTGGACCTCTGTAGCTAAAGTTATAGCCATTTGAGTGCGAAGAGGTCAGGCTGGACAGCTTAGCAATTCCTCTAACTTCTTGTATTCCTTCCATTTTTGCATGCTTCCTTTTCATCCTCTGAGCCATTCCTGCCCTGTAATCTCTGAAATCACTTAACACACATATCAAGGCATCTAATGGTAATAAGAGAGGATTAATATTAGCAAATATAAGTCCAAAGAAACATGTTTTCAATCAAAGCACATAATTAGGAAGGCAAATGTAAAACCATGCAAATAGTATGAATAAGTGGGTAAAGAGTTGATAAAATTCACTCAATTGAGCACAAGATAAACCATAAAATAGTGGTTTATCAACCTCCCCATATTTAAACATTAGCATGTTCTCATGCTAAGCTCAAGAGAAGCTATAAAGAATGAAGAGGAATGGTAGAATGTATGAAATGCAATCCTATCTATATGAATGCAATTAAATGCAGAATGTTTCTATCTACTTGGTTAAAAGTAAACAAATCTTTTAAGAACATACATGAACTGGATTTCACTAATTCAAATCATAAAAATGAAGTACAAATAGACTTGCAAGAAGAAGATAGCTCATGAAAGCCGGGAACAAAGAATCGAGCATCGAACCCTCACTGGAAGTGTATACACTCTAATCATTCAAGTGTTTTTAGGTTCGATTCTCTCAATTCTCTACTAACCTTGCTTTCTAAGGCTTGCTCTTCATCTAACAATCAACAAAAAATTAATGCACAAATACACAAATCAAGAGGTCTTTTAAGGGTTGTAATGGGGTTAGGGTCAAGGTAGGATTGTATTTGGTCAAGTGGACTAAAATCTAAATCCTTAATTAACTTAAACTTTTTCCACCTAACTTTAGACAATCTATGTAATCAAAGTACAAAACCTAACTGTCCATTAACCATGTTTTTCACATATTCATACATTCTAATTTCAAGTACAACTCATATGCATTGCTTTCACCACATATTTTGGGGCATTTTGGGATAATGAAAGGTAAGGCCATATGGGTATGTAAGCTCAGTGAAACAAAGGCCTCAATCATATAAGTGCATGCATACATCAAACCATTGAAATATAGAGTTAAGCAAGACAAAGATCACAATTTTAGAGAGAAAAATACACACTAAAAATAAAATATTGGTTGATAAAATGCAACCAATTCAAATAGGCTCAAAATCTCACAGGTTTTGTGTGTTCAAGCTCTAAACCATGTTCCAGTATAATATTTCTTCAAACAAGTGTAACATTAAATTTTATTCAAATTAGTGAAATGCTCTAAAAGGTTTCTTGAAAGAGAAAATATTACTTCAACCAAGTGGTAAAATATGCACAAAATCAAATAATCATGCAATTAAACATGCAATAACTAATTTAACAAAGAAAATTTAAACATTGGTGTTGAAACAGAAAGGTACTAACCCATGGAGATTGGTATCGACCTCCCCACACTTAAAGATTGCACCGTCCTCGGTGCATGCTAAGATGTGTAAGTGGACGGGTGGCTTCAACTGATGCTTTTTTCTATAGATTGTGTAGATTGACTTGCCTGTCTCCCCATGTAAACGTCTTCCGGTTCTCTTTCGGGTGGCCATCCTAAAAGAAAAAGGGAAGAAGAGTAACCCAGAAATAAAGATAGGAAAATAAATACAGTATGGGTGGGTTAATGCCAAATAATTGGGGTCTCAATTACATGGTAGCTACAACATGCAAGTGAGAAAACAATAGAAGCCATGGCATGGCAGTGGTACAAAATGTACAACAATGGGGAAGAGAGTGGGGAAGGAGAGATAATATAAATTCATGTCAATGCAAAAGTAATACAGGTATAAAAGGTTGGCATTGATATAAATAATATTACCTATCCAGAATAAAACAAGTTACTAAGCACCTAAAATAATTCAAGAGAAGATGCAACAGTTAAATAAGAAAATTTTAACACCAAAGGAAAAATAATGAATTTAGAAAAGAAAACAAAAAATATGCACAAAAGTAAGATGCAATGAATGAAATATGCAAATAAATTAAGTAAAATAAAATAAAAGATAAGAAGAATGAGAAGGGAAAGAAGGGAAAAAGAAGTAAGTAAGAAAGGAGGGAGGAAAAATTAGGATTGGGGGAGAAAAGATAAGATACTTGGCAAATTAGGATAAGCTGTGCGGCGCAAGCGACGCGGACGCGTGGGGCACGCGGTTGCGCGACTTGCGCTTATACTGATTGACGCGGTCGCGTCGGTCACGCGGTCGCGTGACCCGTTTTATGCCACTGGCGCGAGGGCAGCCTCGCGCTCGCACAACTCTCTGTTCAAAATCATTAATTGCCAAATTTTGGGCGACGCGATCGCGTGGGACATGCGATCGCGTGAGTGGCCAGTTAGTAGGATGTGACGCGGTCGCGTCGGTCACGCGGTCGCGTGAGATGGATTGTGCGTCCAGCGCCAGTCCAGCACCACTCTAGCACAACTTTCGGCTGTGCACCCTTTTTACGTCGAAATCCAGGTCACGCGGCCGCGTGGGGCACGCGGTCGCGTGGTAGGCCATTATTCCCATATGACGCCGTCGCGTCGGTGACGCGGTCGCGTGGGACGATTTGTGCCATTGGCACGACTCCAGCACTGCTCCGACGTAACTTTCTATTCATATTAATATTGTCTCCCATCTCTTTGCGACGCGGACGCGTCGCGTGCTCAAATTTTTTTTATGCAATATGCAGATGCAAATGCAGTGCTGATATGGATGTTATGAATAATTCCAGGTTCAATAAAAATAGAATAAAATAAAATAAAATAAAATAAAATAAAATAAAATAAAAACAAACAAAACGAAATAAAATTAAAATTGAGAAAGGAATGATTATACCATGGTGGGTTGTCTCCCACCTAGTACTTTTAGTTAAAGTCCTTAAGTTGGACATTTGGTGAGCTCCCTGTTATGGTGGCTTATGCTTGTATTCATCTAGGAATCTCCACCAAAGTTTGGAATGCCAACAGCCTCCGGGGTCCCAAACTAGGCGCAGAAAGCCTTCAAGTAAGTTAAAGCAAGTGACAAGGCCCCAAGAGTGTTGATTGTTGGAATGAATTCCGGGGTCCCAAACCTTGCTTTTGCACCCGTCTTCTTGTTGATCATCATGATTCCGTCCGGGTGGCAAACAATCTGAATTCTCACTAAAGCGGCCAAACAACTTCCTAGACCCATTCAATGGAGCTCTATACCAACCTTTGCGTTTAAACTTAAAGCTTCCAACCATAATGAACCTTGCAAGACAATTCTTACCACTGGCCATCTTCCTCTTACTCTTAATGTTATAAAGAGCTCTAAGTTGACCATCCGTCTCCAGTAGCCCATATTCAAGTGGAATTAGAAAGCTAAGGGATATGAATTTTACCCACTTGAATATTGTGAAGGATGATGGAAACTTAGGGGGAGGTATTTTTAATGAAATTGCAAGCTCCACTCCCTTGTGCTTTTCTCTGATAATTACCACCTCTTTGCAAGCTTCTTCAATTTCAACCTCTTCCTCTTGGTAGCTTTCTTCCGCTTCAACTGTACCTCCATATTTATATTAGCCATTCTTGTGTCTTGTAGTATCTCCTTGAATTTGGCCAGCTGTTTTGTTAGAAAGTCTAATTGCTGATTGAATTCAGTAATTTGTTCTGCAGGACTAAGTTCAGCAGTTACTGTTTTAGCCTCTTCTTTCATAGAAGATTCACTATTTAGGTACAGATGCTGATTTCTAGCAACTGTATCAATAAGCTCTTGAGCCTCTTCAATTGTCTTTCTCATGTGTATAGATCCACCAGCTGAGTGATCTAGAGAAATTTGAGCTTTCTTTGTAAGCCCATAATAGAAGATGTCTAACTGCACCCATTCTGAAAATATTTCAGAGGGGCATTTTCTTAACATCTCTCTGTATCTCTCCCAGGTATCATAAAGAGATTCATTATCTCCTTGTTTAAAGCCTTGGATGTCCAGCCTTAGCTGTGTCATCCGTTTTGGAGGGAAGTATTGATTCAGAAATTTTTCTGACAGCTGTTTCCATGTCCTTATGCTAGCCTTAGGTTGGTTATTTAACCACCTCTTAGCTTGGTCTTTTACAACAAATAGAAACAGTAATAATCTATAGACATCCTGATCTACTTCCTTATCATGTACTGTATCAGCAATTTGTAAAAACTGTGTCAGAAACTCTGTAGGTTCTTCCTGTGGAAGACCGGAATACTGGCAACTTAGCTGCACTATGATAATGAGCTGAGGATTCAACTCAAAGCTACTGACTCCAATGGAGGGTATACAGATACTGCTACCATATGAAGCAGTAGTGGGGTTAGCATATGACCCCGGAATCCTTCTGGACTGCTCATTTTCACTAAGGTCCATGATGGAGAAAAGGAAATTGACGTGAATTGCAATTAAAATATATTTTTATTTTTATTTTATAAAAAGAGAATGAATAAAAAAATAAATAAATAAATGAAATAAAATAACTAGAAATTAAATATAGATTTCGAAAATTAAGAATAAAAAAATTAAAACTAAAATAATTACTTAATTAAGAAGATTTGAAAAACTTTGGATATGATTTTTGAAAAAGATTTTAAATTTTGAAATAGAAATCTGAATTTTAAAAGAAATTTTCGGACTCACAAGAATAACAAGAACATGAAGATAGAACACCAAACTTAAAATTTTTAGAAAACCAAAATAAAATTTTCGAAAACTAAAGAAAAATCAACAAGAAAACACCAAACTTAAAGGTTGGCACAAGATTTATTCAAAGAAAAATTATTTTTGAAAAAGTTTTTTTTTTAAAAGAAGATAGCCAATTACCAAGAACATAAGCACAACGCTCTAACCAATTGAGCTATAAATTTAACGTGTTTTAATAAGGTATTTAATAAATAAAGATTTTTTTTTGAAAATTGATATTTTGAAAAAGTACAAGAAAAACAAGAAAAGACACAGAATAAGAAAAGCTAAAGATCAAACAAGGAAAATAAACAAGAACAACTTAAAGATTAAGAAAGAACAATGAACACAAATTCGAAAATTTAAAAGAAAATAAAAACATGCAATTGACACCAAACTTAAAATATGAAACTAAACTCAAACAGAAAAACTCAATTATCAATTTATAAAATTTTCGAAAAATTTAAAAAGAAAAAATAAGGATTTAAAAAAGAAATTTCAACAAAAAACAATAATAGAAGACTCTAAACCAAAAAGAAAAATTTTTCCTAATCTAAGCAACAAAATAAACCGTCAGTTGTCCAAACTCGAACAATACCCGGCAATGGCGGCAAAATCTTGGTGCACGAATTGTAAATCACACTTTTCACAACTCGTACCACTAACCAGCAAGTGCACTGGGTCGTCTAAGTAATACCTTACGTGAGTAAGGGTTGAATCCCATGGAGATTGTTGGCTTGAAGCAATCTATGGTTATTTTGTAATTCTTAGTCAGGATATCAATTATGATTATCAGTTTGAATTGCAAAAAATAAAAGAGCATAAAATAAATACTTGTTATGCAGTAATGGAGAATATGTTGGAGTTTTGGAGATGCTTTGTCTTCTGAATCTCTGCTTTCTCCCTGTCTTCTTCTTCACGCACGCAAGGTTCCTCCTATGGCAAGCTGTGTGTTGGTGGATCACCGTTGTTAATGGCTACTATCCGTCCTCTCAGTGAAAATGGTCCAGGTACGCTGTCACCGCACGGCTAATCATCTATCGGTTCTCACTCATGCTGGAATAGGATCCATTGATCCTTTTGCGTCTATCACTACGCCCAACCCTTGTGAGTTTGAAGCTCGTCACAGTCATTCAATCCCTGAATCCTACTCGGAATACCACAGACAAGGTTTAGACTTTCTGGATTCTCAAGAATGCTGCCAATGGATTCTAGCTTATACCACGAAGATTCTGATTAAGAAATCCAAGAGATACTCATTCAATCGAAGGTAGAACGGAGGTGGTTGTCAGGCACGCGTTCATAGGTTGAGAATGGTTCTGAGTGTCACGGATCATCACATCCATCATATTGAAGTGCGAATGAACATCTTAGATAGAAACAAGCGTATTTGAATAGAAAACAGAAATAATTGCATTAATTCATCGAGACACAACAGAGCTCCTCACCCCCAACAATGGAGTTTAAAGACTCATGCCGTCAAAGAGTACAAAGTTCAAATCTAAAAATGTCATAAGGTACAAAATAACCCTCTAAAAGTTGTTTAAATAGTAAGCTGGTAATCTAGGTTTGCAGAGAATGAGTAAACTATGATAGATAGTACAGAAATCCACTTCTGGGGCCTACTTGGTGTGTGCTGGGGCTGAGACTTAAGCTTTACACGTGCTTAGGCTGTTTCTGGAGTTAAACGCCAGGTTGTAACCTGTTTTGGGCGTTTAACTCCAACTTGTAACCTGTTTCTGGCGTTTAACGCCAGACTGCAACATGGAACTGGAGTTGAACGCCAATTTACGTCGTCTATCCTTGAGCAAAGTATGGACTATTATATATTGCTGGAAAGCCCTGGATGTCTAGTTTTCAACGTAATTGGGAGCGTGCCAATTGGACTCCTGTAGCTCCAGAAAATCCATTCCGAGTGTAGAGAGGTCAGAATCCAACAGCATCAGCAGTTCTTTTTCAGCCTGAATCAGATTTTTGCTCAGCTCCCTCAATTTCAGCCAGAAAATATCTGAAATTACAGAAAAATACACAAACTCATAGTAAAGTCCAGAAATATGAATTTTGCCTAGAAACTAATGAAAATATACTAAAAACTAACTAAAACATACTAAAAACTACATGAAATTAACCCCAAAAAGCGTATAAAATATCCGCTCATCAAAGAACATATGATGAATTTTTGAAAATAAGAAGAATTCAATTGACACCAAACTTAAAATTTGACACTAGACTCAAACAAGAAACACAAAATATTTTTGGTTTTATAATTTTGTTAAATTTTTTTTTTGCATTTTTTCGAAAATTATTTGGAAAAAGAAAATAAGAAACTCAATTTTTTAATAAAGATTCCAGAAATCATGCAATGTTAGTCTAAAGCTTCAGTCTAAAGAGATTAGACAGGGCAGAACAAGCTTTAGCAGGACATTACATACAACAGCCAAATTGATGGGAATCAACTGACTCCTGTGATGATAAAAGCATCATCTGAAACTCTAGAATTCATTCTTAAAAATTCTGAAGAACATAGAATAATAATAATTTTTTTTTGAAAATTTTTCGAAAATAAAAATAATAAAAACAAAAAACTTAAAATTAAAATAAAATTACCTAATCTGAGCAATAAGATGAACCGTTAGTTGTCCAAACTCGAACAGTCCCCGACAACGGCGCCAAAAACTTAATACGCACGTTCATAATCTTAGTTCTTTGTCACAACTTCGCACAACTAACCAGCAAGTGCACTGGGTCGTCCAAGTAATAAACCTTACGTGAGTAAGGGTCGATCCCAAGGAGATTGTTGGTTTGAAGCAAGCTATGGTCATCTTGCAAATCTCAGTCAGGCAGATTCATATGGTTATAGATATTTGATAATTAAAATATAATTAAAATATAAAACATGATAAAGATACTTATGTAATTCATTGGTGAGAATTTCAGATAAGCGTATAGAGATGCTTTTGTTCCTTCTGAATCTCTGCTTTCCTGCTGTCTTCATCCAATCATTCCTACTCCTTTCCATGGCAAGCTTTATGTAGGGCATCACCGTTGTCAATGGCTACTTCCCGTCCTCTCAGTGAAAATGGTCCAAGATACGCTGTCACCGCACGGCTAATCATCTGTCGGTTCTCGATCATATTGGAATAGGATTCAGTAATCCTTTTGCGTCTGTTACTACGCCCAGCACTCACGAGTTTGAAGCTCGTCACAGCCATCCCTTCCCAGATCCTACTCGGAATACCACAAACAAGGTTTAGACTTTCTGGATCTCAAGAATGGCCGCCAATAATTCTAGCCTATACCACGAAGACTCTGATCGTAGATCAGAAGGCTAATAGATACACATTCAAGCTTGTTTGCATGTAGAACGGAAGTGATTGTCAGGCACGCGTTCATAGGTGAGAATAGTGATGAGCGTCACATAATCATTACATTCATCATGTTCTTGTGTGTGAATGAATATCTTAGAGAAGAAATAGGCTTGATTTGAATAGAAAAACAATAGTACTTTGCATTAATTCATGAGGAACAGCAGAGCTCCACACCTTAATCTATGGTGTGTAGAAACTCTACCGTTGAAAATACATAAGAATAAAGTCCAGGCATGGCCGAATGGCCAGCCTCCATGATCTAAGAACCAAACATCCAGAGATGTCTAACACAATAGTAAAAAGTCCTATTTATATTAAACTAGTTACTAGGGTTACAGAAATAAGTAAATGATGCAGAAATCTACTTTCGGGGCCCACTTGGTGTGTGCTTGGGCTGAGCATTGAAGCTTTCACGTGTAGAGGTCTTCCTTGGAGTTGAACGCCAGTTTGTAACCTGTTTCTGGCGTTTAACTCTGCTTTGCAACCTGTTTCTGGCGTTTAACTCCAGAATAGGGCAGGGAGCTGGCGTTGAACGCCAGTTTGTGTCATCTAAACTCGGGCAAAGTATGGACTATTATATATTGCTGAAAAGCCCTGGATGTCTACTTTTCAACGCAATTGAAAGCGTGCCATTTGGACTTCTGTAGCGCCAGAAAATTCACTTTGAGTGCAGGGAGGTCAGAATCCAACAACATCTGCAGTCCTTCTTCAGCCTCTGAATCTGATTTTTGCTCAAGTCCCTCAATTTCAGCCAAAAATTACCTGAAATCACAGAAAAACACACAAACTCATAGTAAAGTTCAGAAATGTGATTTTTATTTAAAAACTAATAAAAATATACTAAAAACTAACTAAATCATACTAAAAACCATGTAAAAACAATGCCAAAAAGCGTATAAATTATCTGCTCATCATTGAGACTAATTCAATTACCAAACCCCCACCCAATGCATCAGCTAATGCCCCAACAAAGTCAACAACCACGAATGAAGCTAAACCAACTACATCGAAGCCCAACTCATCCAAACTCACCACTGCCAAGGCCACTACATCTAAGCCTAACTCATCTAAGTACACCACTGCTGCCCCCTCTACATCCAAGCCCAACCAATCTAAGCCCACCACTACGAAGCCCACTATCTCCAAGCCCAACTTATGTAAACCCACCACTGTCAAGCAAACCTAACCAAAGTTCTAGTCATCTAAGCCCGCAACTAAAAAAGTCACACCAAATAATAACAAGCCAAAAACTGCCAAAGCAACCACTGTGAAATCCACTCCCCCTGTGACCAGATCAGCTAGTATATCAACACCTAAAGTTCAACAAAATGAACATAGCAATGAGGACGACAGTAGTAGTAGCAGTGATTCATATGAGAGTGCTGAAGACTCTCTTTATAAGCCAGGGCCTATTGATAGCTCAACTGAAACTGAGACTGACAGTGGAGGATTTGAAGTGACGAAGAAGAATCATAAGTTGAAACATGCACCTGGATCTGCTTGGAGCAAGGAAAAATGAAAAATGCTATTGGAAGAAGATATCCTAATGGTGAACTCTGATGAGGAGGTTGACTTGGTAGAAGTGTTACGCAATAAAACTGCTGCCCAAGGTGGAGAATATGATGCCTATGATCCATATTTTGCTGATTCGGATGGAAATGATTCCTGGCACTCTGAAGAGATGAAAACTCCTCCAAATAGCGAAGACGAGGACACAACAGATGATAGTGATGATGTGTTCCCATAATTCAATGAGGGAGCTAGATTCGGAGAGTGCAACCTTCAAGTAGGAATGAAGTTCAACACTAAACAAGACTTCATTGAAGCGGTTAGAGAATTCACTATACAAGAGGGGAGGCAGATCAAATGGAGAAGGAATGAGAGCTATAGAGCAAGAGCAATCTGTATGTGGAAAAAACGAGGATGTAAGTGGGTGGATTATGCAAGCAAAGATCGTGAGGAGACATGTTGGCAGATGAAGACATTTTATAATGATCATATATGTCCCAGAAAGAGCAAAAACAGAGCTGCAAATAGAAAATGGCTTGCAGGAAAATTAGTCAAGAAGCTTAGGAAGTATCCAAACCTGAAACATGGAGAGGCAGCAACATATTTCAAGAGAAGATGTGACTTAGATTTGAACAAATCATCCTTGAATAGAGCCCTTACAGATGCACGGAATGTTGTATATGGTGATGCGGCTGCACAGTATTTAAGGTTGAGGGACTATGCAGAGACCCTTCTTAAGAGTAATCATGGATCCACCATTAAGATCGGTTTTAGTCCCCAACTCGATTCAGATCCTATTTTTGAAAAAATATATATTTGCCTTGACGGATGCAAGAAGGGATTCAAGGCTGGGTGTCGACCATTAATCGGCCTAGATGGAGCATTCTTGAAGACACTGTTTGGAGGACAAATCCTCCCTGCAGTTGGCCAAGATGCTAACAACCATGTCTACATCATTGCTTGGGCCATAGTGGAGATAGAGAACAAAGAGAACTGGAGGTGATTTTTAGAGCTACTGGTTGATGATGTTGGTGAACCAAATCATGGATGGTGCATAATGTCAGACATGCAGAAGGTAAAACATTTTCATTTTATGTAATTTCCCGAACTTGCTGAAAGGTTTAATTGACTTCATTAAAATATTTGAGGGGTCTTATGGAGTACATTAATATATTTTGAGGGGTCTGTTTGAAGCACGACATTAAAAAAATTGAGCGCTGCAGGGCTTATACCAGCAGTACGGGAGGTTATACCGATGGCCCACCACAGGTTCTGTGTCTGGCACTTATGGTGAAACTTTAATAAGAAATGGAAGGAGTCGAAACTTAGGGGTCTTCTATGGGAGTGTGCTAGAGAAACTACAAGGCATGGCTTTCAACAGAAAATGGAAAGGATTCGGAATCGAAGTGAAGAAGCATGGGCTTACTTGGACAAATGGCCTATGGAATCATGGACCAAGGCATTCTTTAGGCATGACCCAAAAATAGATAACATCACAAATAATGCATGTGAGGTTTTTAACTCTAGGATTAAGGAGTATTGGGCAAAGCCAATTATAACACTTTTGGAGGAGGTTAGGATGTTTGCAATGAGATCAATTGCAAAGAACAAAGTGAAATTAGCCAATTACATAGGCAAGTTACTCCCAGTTCAGCATAGCAGACTACAAAAGATTAGGAAAGAATCTGGAAAGTGGCTTCCTATTTGGAGTGGAGATGAACACTATGAAAGATTTGAAATTCATGGGTGGCCGACTAACATGGCTGTTGATTTGGGAAAGAGCATCTGTACCTGCAGATTTTGGCAAATAACAGGTGCATCTTTCATTAACATATGTACTTTAAAATTTGATTAATATATATATTTGTTTATGTCATTGTATACATTTGATTAATATATATAGATTTGTTTTAGTTGTTGAGCCGACTGTTACTTCGATAAATGTGATTAATATATATAGATTTGTTTACGATGGTAATAATTTATATTAGGAGTACATAAAAAGTACATTAGGAGTACATTTTTTTCATATGAGATTTTTCATTGACTTTAAATACTTTAAAATTTTGATTAATATATGAGTTTATTTATGTTTTTGAGCTTATTGTGTAATAAGGAGTCATATAAATTGTAGGTATGCCATGTGTTCACGCATGTGCTGCACTGTCACAGGTAAACAAAGATCCTGAAGACTTTTGTCACAAATGGTTGACTATGGATTCTTATAAGGCTACATACTTGCACTCATTGAATCCAATTCCAGGAGAAGCATTATGGGAAAAATCTCAATACCTTAAGCCTCTAGCTCCTAAAGTAAAAAGAAAGCCAGGAACTTTGACAAAGAAGAGAAGAAAATATGCTGATGAAGAACCTTCAGGAAGTAAAAAACAAAAAAGTGCAACTAAGTTGAACAGAAATACTTGCACCTATTGTGGGACAAAAGGCCATACTAAAAGAAGTTGCAGTCATAGAAAGGCTGACGATGAAGCCATTGCTCAAGCTACTGCAGCTGCTGAAGCTGCTGCTGTTGCAAATACTGGTAAAGCTGCTGCTGTTGCAAATACTGGTGATGCTGCCGATGTTGGTGCTGATGGGCATAATGGGAATACTGCTAGCAATGATGGACATGTTGTTGCTAATGATATTGGAAATGATGCCGGTAACAATGCTAACAATGATACTGCAGCTTCAGAGGTTGAAATCACACAACCCAGTTATTCACAACCATTGATTAATGAAGTGGTATGACTTTCCAACTCACTTTAAAGCAGTAAACAATAATTATTCCTTACACATTTATTTAGTAGAACTGACTCATTATCTTGCAGGTTGCTCCACTTGTTCCAATTCAACCTACAAGGCCAAACAAGTTGCCCCCAAAGAGAAGATCTCAACACTCAACTGCTGCAAATATGGATCCAATGCAGGGAGCAAGTTCTGGGACAGCAGCAAGATTGGCAGGGGTCATGAGGTTTGTCCCTACGCCAGGCTTCATACCTCCAAGGAAGAAGTGATGAGAAGCTTTCTGTTTTGTTGTATTTAACTATGTTATACTTGGGTTCATCTTGATGGTTGTATTTTGAGATTAGTTTATGTACAAGTCAGAAATAGTAAAACTGATATAAAATGTTTAAGTTTGAATTTTAATAGGTGGTTGTATTTTGAATGGTTTTAATATTTTGTATAATGAAGATACTACATACTTCTCAATGCTGATGATTGTTATAACTGTCAGTGCTAGTATCACCATGTTACTATAACCATTTATCTTAAATTAGGTGTTTTAATTGCAACTTGATATATGCACGTTGAAGACTGTGATAATATTCAATATCACCATGTTAGGCAAGTTGAAATTGAAACTTGCATATCAGTTATTATAATAATTTATGTTCAATTAGATGCTATTTTTTACGGCAACTTCATACCACTACATTGCAAAAATTGATAATATTCAACATTATCATATTAGCTAACTGAATTTCTATTTATCAATTATTCTTTAGTTTGTTGTATTAATAGTTAAATTGCTACGGATCATGAGAAAGTCATTCTTGGTGGCCCGTGGTTGATAGACGGTCACTATGTTATAGTAAAGCCATGGGATGTGGATTTTAGGCCATGCGAAAAATCCTTTGGATCAACGCTGGTATGGATTCGAGTCTCGGGACTTCCAATTTGGTGCTACCAGGAACAAGCAATGCTGCAAATTGCTTCTGCAATTGGGATTCCGGTGAAAGTAGATCTGGCTACTAAGCTCGCAGAAAGAGGAAAATATGCCCAAGCTTGTCATCGGATAGGTGTCCAAGATGTCTTTCTAGCCAGGAATCGGTTATACATTGTATTCGGGATTGTCCAAAAGCTCAGCTTCTATTATGAGAGATGCAAACACGGTGGCAGATACTATGGCAAAGATGGCGATGAAGTTACAACTTTCGCATGTGGAGCTTCTTTCACCTTGGGAGGAGTTTAAGAGTAGTCTTAAACGGGACTGTCCCTCTATTTAAGCAGTTCCTTGTTTTGTTTCTTTTGTTTTTCTTTGTTTAATTTATTTCAGTCACCAAAAAAAAATATTAGCTAACTTGAAAATAACACTGGCAAAAACTGATGTTTAACATATCTATTACATTCAAGTCAATTTCAATTCTACAATCAGGAACAATTTCACATGGCTTATTTTCCTACAATTAAGCCATAACCAATACACAAAATCACAATAAAAAACACAAGCAAACTTAAAACACAGTTCCATATTTTTAAAACCCTAACATCAGCTTCCAAATCCCTAATTGTCCATCTTAAATTCATTTTTCAGTGGTCAACATCTCTTGCAGAATCAACTCTCCCAACAATGGTTTCATCCTCTTCATCTGCCCATACGAAAAGCCCGCACCATCTCTTTCCTGCGGTCTGCAACGATACCAGGAAAATTTTTTTTTACATAAAATACAATTAATAAGGAGGTTCCAATAAGCTCCCAGAATTCAGCAACTCACATTGTAGTTTGGGCAACCAAAAAAAGGTCGCTCGGGATTGGCGTCTGTACCAGACCAACGAAGAACAGGGCGCATCCCGCATCCACACCATTGAGGAAGCTTCCCTGCTCTGATGCGATTGGTGGTCCTCGCTCAGGTTCCATGTGAACGTGACCTATTTGAGCTCCCTGAACCTTGACTGCTGCTCCCAATCATCCCTATGAAGACGATGATGAATTATCAGTTTAGGGGTTTTGAGCCATTGTCTAGGGATTTATTTTAATCGTAGGGGCCAAATTGAGACATAAAATTCTATTTCCAGGTTATGTAACTGTTAGCAATCCCACTCAGCACTTAATAGGCCACGTGTAGTTCACTGTGTCATGATATTGTGCCACATCAACTTTCCGGTGACGGAGATGACAGCAGGGACAAGCCGGAGCCACAATTACAAAATTGGGGGTTCTAATTGAGGCTAATGAAATTTTAGGGGTCATTTTGAGTCTCGAGCCAAATTTCAGGAGCCAAATTGAGATTTAACTCTACTGCGAGGCTACAACTTATTTCAAGACATGATTTAATTTGACACTAAACAATAACTCAATTTCAAGAGCATTAATGAATATTAGAAGTGTGGTGTATGGTGATGAAAAAGAGCAATATATAATAGTTTGAGATTATGGTCCGACCTTATTAAAAGTTTCATTCAAGCCCCGCCACCGAATCCACTCATTAGCTTAGGAGACCCAATAAACAAATTTTTATTCCTTATAACCCAATTCCAAAGAAGGCAGATCACGAGTTTAGTTACCAATTTCTAAAATTGATTAATGACATTGATATTGATCATATCAGTTATCATTCTTGGGCATAATAATTCCCTTGGGTGTATTATTGTAGGGCCTGAATTCATTTATAATGTGCTCCGTGACTCCCTTGTCTTTTATTATCATGGTTTTAGTAGCACAAATCCTTAGTGTTGATTGACATGATTATTGGTCTGAACTTATAATATTAAAAATTAAATAAACAAATAGAGCTGTCATCAGGATCCTGGTCGTATTGATACAAAATATATCTGATGATCATGTAGCATAATGCTAAGACAAAATATTTGCAAGCACATGGTGGTAACTACATAACTACACACGAATAAAATTTAAAAATCATTATAAGATACATAATATTAATCATTTAAAAAAAATGCATATAGTTATATGTTAATCTTAGCTTCTAATGTCCAATTAAATGATATATATTATGGCTTCATAATACTTGAAACTGACACAGGCGCTCCAAGTCAAAATCATGTATTTCATGCTGATTAAGAGTCTAACAATAAGTGGAGCCCAAATCATATCAAATTAATTAATTAATTAACTAGTAACCTCTTTAGGTCCAAAACAGATGAGTCCCATACTAGCCATAAGCCCATCTTCGTTTCTTACTTAACCAAGAGGTGAAAAAACGAAAAAAGAAAAAGGTAAAAAAGCTAAAGATTTCAAGTTCAACACCTAGAAAAATAAAATAAAATACAAAAAATACAACACAACACATGCATACTCTATGCACAGCGACATACAACATAACATGAACACCCAAGACTAGAGTCATGGCCATTTTTTCTGTCTCTCTATCAACCTCACCAAACCATAAAGAATGCGGAAAAGAGAGCTACTGAGAATGCAGAGAGCAAATAATTGTTAACAAGTTTAACCCCACCGTGACTCTCGTCGTTCATGCCAGATCCGGAAGGCCCCATGCCGCCACTGCCAATCCCTCCTAGTACAGGGCTTGTACTGTATGGAGTGGTGCCAGTGCCAGTGCCCGTCCCAGTGCCCGTGCTGGTGGTGCCACTTGATGGGTTTGTTCCAGTGGAAGTGCCCATTGATGGTGTGTTTGTCATAGGTGTTGAACTAGTGCCTGCAGCACTGCATAGGAAATGGGACCAAGAGTCACATGTAAATAGTTTTAGCTCCTAGCCACACACACCCTTAAGCCTCTGATTAAAGCTATAAAAAGAAAGAATATCTAAACCTTAGGAATTGCTATTATACACAATATTTACCGGAATAAATTGTTGTTGCTATGGCAAGTACTTTGAACAAAAGTACCATGTTAGTTAATATATATATTATAAAGCAAATATATGAATATAAACATTCAACATTGAGAATTTGAGATGATTCCCAACCAAAAAAAAAGGAAAATGTTGATGAATTAAGTTAAATCAGAATGTTGGTGAGACTCAACCCTCGTTAAGCCATGCCACCAATTATGGAGAGCTCCTTACTTTTTAATCCAATAATTCCAACTATAAAACGTTGAATAGCTACTTCCATATTAAGCATTAAATTGCTTTTTCAAGATCATAATACTGATATAATAATAACAGCTGTAGCATATACGAAGCAGCTTATAAGCGTTAATCAATGTTTTATTTGTACGTTTTAAAATACATATTAAATAGAAATTTGCTAGTGTGTCGAAGAACAATGGTTAAGAAAATTTAAATAAAAGATCTTTCCTCTCCTAATGCATTATCAATACATTCAATATATTGAAAAAAAAAGTTTGAAAAAAAATCCAAAGTGAATAAATTAATAAAATAAAAGATGAGTTAAATTACTATTGAATATATAACTTACTTTCACGTGTTAACTATACTATTTGGAAAAGTCTAGGAGACCAACAACTTTGTTAAATTCTGGCCAGCATATAACCAGCAAAAAAAAATGAACCATTGGATAAAATCTCATATCCATCTCAAACCATTAAAACCATCCTTGATGGCTATTTGATGGCTACAAATCACAAAATTGCTGTCCCCCTACCATTCCTCTAACTATTTTAATTCGAAAGTGATTAAAATTACTTTCTCACTGTCAATATCTTCCTTTTAGAAAATTGATCTTATACTTTTAATTCAAAATTTCTATTTATAGTATTCTTAAAAAATATCTTAGTGTATTTATTAACATAGCCATATTAAATATACTCTTAAAATACTCGAAAAGATAGACATGTCTTTTTGTTCTTGGTAGAACTTATCTGAATCAAAATGCATTGGACATCAACCGAAAGACACACACAAACTTCAATGGTAAAAAATAGAGGGCCAGCCCAGGCCCAGCTTACTACTAGCTTCTAGGTGTAAAACGGTGAAAATCTGGAAAAGACTAGTCATACACGATTATCAAGAAAATCTGAACTCTCCAATTCCAAAAGTTTGTTGGCTCGTATCTCAAGACAAGTGCCTGCTACGTCCATCTGGCTTTTGTTTTACCCCATATCATCAAATATCAAAATTTAAGGGAAAAAAATCTAAAAATAAGAAGAAAATAAATTAAAATTTAAAATTACAACATGACTAATGGTCTAGTGGGTACACACACAGTACACTCCCACCTTGCATTGGGTCCCACATCTTTTGACATAATTAAGTGCACCCACAGACCCACTCCCTACCAAGGCCAAGCAACAGAGCATGGGGATAGGAATTGAGTGAGGACAAATTTGTCTTTTAATAAAGAGAGCTCGATCCTTTTTCTTTTATTTGAAAGAGATTCAAGCTTTACTTATGCAATGGGACCCATTAATGCGGCATTTTTCAACAAGTTAAAATTGTTCACCGCCTCACTGCAACGGCCCTTTCCACCACCAATAAATGGCCAATGAGTTGGAACACCAAAATAATCTTTTTAAAAACATTAAATAAATAATTACGCAAAATGCTAAGATAATTTTATAATACACTATTTGTTAATCAGAATATAAATCAGATTATGGAAAAACCAAATTCTTTTTGGCATTCAAATCAAACCCGTCTTCATGACCTCATGTGAGGTCATTATCCCGAATCAATGTCCTTTTTTGTATTTTCATTTTCGTAAAAGTCATTGCAGCTTGGGTAACTATCTTCAAATTATTTATAATCGTGACCCTGTCTTTTTGTACTTTAGTGTAATGAAAGATGCACAAAGATCTTAGCAGCGAATATGAAATCTCTCCACTCAAAAATTTTTTAATGACACTACGGCCGGAATAATTCTCAGAATAACATCTCTCTAATAAATTTTACCCCAATATATTCTCCAATTAAAAAAATTCATCAAAAGATACACGCTAGTATGTTACCAGCTAAATTGATCATTTATTTTGACTACTTTACTAAGCTAATCATTAAGCTTTAACATATGATCATTTTAATAACACCACTATGATTACGATTCGCTATATTTTAAATATACGAATAAAAAATTTGCAGCAATATAAAGTTTGCAGACATTAAACGAAATCGAGGATGTTGTTCCGATTTGTATATATAGTACACACCTTATAACATGTAAAATATTTTTCATTTTCCAATACTTACTATTTTAATTATAATTGTCCGTGTAACCTAACCAGTTAATTTGAAAATTGAAATTCTATAGCATTATTATACGTTAGAAATAAGTTACCGTAGTACGAATATGCCGATTGCAAAGTGATGCACTAGCCACTATTGCAAGCCATGCCCCACATACCCAAACCCTAATAAAAGGGAACCCTCTCTTTTGTGACCGAACAAACAAATAAATATAATGAACTAAAATAAAATAAATCTACCAAAGTGCCCCTCAGTTCCCATTACGAGAAACAAAAGTAAAAGTAACCACTCACCAATAGTCCCATCAGCATGCTCAGAAACGATTTTTTTAACCAATTACATTTTTTTTAAAAAAATATTTGGAACTCTTATCCTCTTATTCTACTAGAATCAGTAAAATGTAAAACTCATTCTGTAAAAAATAAAATAGAGTCAGAAATGAAATGAATGTTGCACATACCTGGCGGTTGAAGGGTACATACAACCACTAGCGCCTGCTCATTAAAAATAATTTAAAAAAATAAACAAAATAAGTAAGCTACTGTAATTTATTTTTATTTTTTTACATTATTTTAAGGAGGAGGGGAGGAGTAGTTACTGGGGTCAGATGTAACGGTGGTGGCTGTTCCGGCAAACTCACAAGCGCCTTGAGCTTGGCCCTTCTTCTGGAAGTAACTGTTAACGGCGTAGTTGCAATGAGCCCTAACGGTGTTAGGTTGGAAACAGGGACCGCCCTGGTGCAGTGGGTTACAGTCTGCACCTGCACCGCACGCGTAGTCCAATGTTTTCTGTAGCATCGCGTCGCTTCCGTCCTTGCATACGCACCACAAACCCCCACCGCCTAATTCGTTTTTCGAGATCTTGTTAGTTTCACAAATTAAACGGCAAACTAGCATAGATCTAACGGCACGTTAGCTTAATAATAAGCTGAAATGAAGCAACAAATACAGAGAAAGAAAAAAGTATGATGAAAAAGGTGCTGTAAGATATGCATACTTGAAGAGGAAGTGAAGGCGAAGAGAAGCAGAGCAATAAGATAAGCAGCCATGTTAAAGTGGAGATGAAAGAGAGAGAAAGATAGAAAGAGAGAGAGAGACAAAGAGAGAGAGTGAGAGTGAAAGAGAGGAGAGGAGTATGGTGTGGTGCGTCACAGAGTGAGTGAGAGATGAGACGGGAGAAAAGAGAAAAAGAAATGGAATATATATGAGGACTAAAATATGAATATAGTGGTATTAATTACTGTATTAGTAGTAAGTAGGAACAAACAGAGAGGAGAAGAACTATATGAAGAGATTGTGTATATAACGTTGGAATATAATGAGATACAGAGAGAGTATCAATTATCATAGTGTGGTGGCCTGGCCCCGCCTTTGGTGTCGGCCTCTCAAAAATTTGTAATTTGAAAATAAAATAGTTAAATGAATGGTTCAGAAATTCTAAGAAATTAATAATCCTTTTTTATTTTTATATTTAAATTAAGAATTTTTTTAGGTAGATAATGATTTTTCTGAACAATAAATTTTAAAATTAGTCCAATAAAATAAAAATATACTACACCCCAAATTATCTATCTAAATCTTAGTATTAGGATAATTATCTGCACACCTAATAAATTGAATATTCGATATATCTATTATTCACATTGTTTAATATTTTTATTGTCTATACTTTTC
>NC_029785.2:117244869-117245321 GCF_000816755.2 Arachis ipaensis | reverse complement strand
TAAAATAGTCTAAAATAAAAATATAGATTGGTTATGTAACATTTATGTTATTATTTTATGGTGGAAATTCACGATTTTATGTGAAATTAATAGTTGAAAATTATTAAATAATTTAATTGATTTGATTAAATTTTTATCTAGCAGTCTCCACTTATTAACTTTACTAACTTTACGTGAAATAGATTGTGCCTGAAGTTTCATCTTATTTTATTACTATGCAGTACAGTAAGAACAAAACGGCGTTTCCATTGAAAGTTTAAAAAGGACGTAACGGGGTTAACCCATGCTATTTATGTCTGTCAAATCACGCGCCTCTTTTGCTTTTATTCTTTACAAGGAAGAAAGTAGTCGTTACAGGAACTAGGGAGTCACAATTCACAAAAGCTTTGATAGTGGGAGAGCTATGAGCAGTGACAAGGCAACGAGGCATCCAAAGAAGACTGCGGAAAATA
>NC_029785.2:117236823-117244273 GCF_000816755.2 Arachis ipaensis | reverse complement strand
CAAAATTAAACTCATATATTTATATGATAATCTTTATAAGTTAACTATTTTTAGTTCTATTTTGTGTATTTCATATTTTTTTTATAATAGTTTTGTATTTTGGTTGAATACATAAAACGTTAAACGAGTAATTTGAACAATTGGATCTCTGATTGAATTTTCAGAAATCTCCAATTAACATATATAAAATAAGTCACTCTATCGTAAATCCTGTTAATAAAATGTTTTAAAAGAATTCTTTTAGGAACCCAATTAAAAGAAATCCTCGTTAAAAATTATTAAATTGTTGAGTTTTAGATATTTGATATAAGTTCAATTTTTATGTATTGAAGGTGTAAAATAATTTATACCTAATTATAAAATATATATCTATATAATACATAGGACAAATCACATAAAAAAAATAATTGAAGTAAAAAATTACATAGATCTCTTAAAATGGAAAACATTACGTGGGTGCCATAATTCGAATTTACCCAATTCAAATTACTATGGGCAAAAATCATGGATGTAATTCGAAATCCACGATTCGATTTATCATGGGTGTATTTCAAATCCTATTAAATCGACCCAAGCTCATTCGATTTAGTTAAATCCCTATTAGTTCGAATCTTGTTGATTCAATTTACCATTGGAATGGCTAAATCGAATTAACCTAATTCGATTTACATGAATTTGTGTATGAAGACATGTACGTAACTTTTTTATTTTAGGGAATCTATGTAAATTTGATTTTTATTTCATTTTTTTAGGTCATTTGTCCTAATATATAATAGTTAAGCAGCCCACAAAACGAGGCACAATAGTGCTCCCTCCAAAATTAGCATACTGCCAAATTTTGCTGGTGACGACATGTTGGTAGGATTTGGAGGAAACTAAACTCATGTATAAACGTCAACTACAATATTCGCTTTACAGTTTTTATGAGGAGTGCTTCTGGTGAATGAAGCAAAACGCTAAAAGAATCAACTACAGTATTCCCTCTAAAAGAGCAATTTTAGTGTCTTCATAAGATGCGACGCGAGGCCATGGTTGGGAGAATAATGAACTTAGGAGGTAGGCAATCTAAGAGGAGGGTTTCTCACAAATAAAGGAGTTCACTAAACGAGGCAACAACAGTATTGTCTCGTAAAGAAGCCATGTTGCAAACCTCGTCGAGAGAACTTCAGTGAAATTTGAATTACATATCCAAACAGAAAATCTTCCACGCATGTTGAAGCCTTGAAGGTCATTGTAACTCGGAACACAACATATTAGAACCCAGTACAGAGCAGCCGTTGCAGAGTATGTGAAAGGACCGTGTGTATATAGTGAGAACAAAGCTACCTTTTGTGCATTTACTTAGTGAGTGGCTCAGGGTTATGGTACATCCCACTTTGGCTCTCTTGGGAGATGTTTCAAAAATTTAGCATGTTTTCAATCCTACATGTATAAAATAGTAGGAAGTTAAGGATTATTTACACAACTAATATTCGGGTCATCCCAAATATATTATTATTTCTACCTACAAAGAGCCATTTTGAAATTGGTGTAAGCTCAGATTATGGCTGGAACTTAAGATTTTGTGAGTGATATCAATCCCACCAAGCTTGCTTGGTTGTTGGTTGTGGAGGTTGCTAGATTGTATGAAATTTTCAATCAGTAGAATGAAAAAGAGGTATTCAGCTTGGAGTTGGTTTTGCAAGATGGGAATGTATGTTTATCCCGTACTGTAATATCTAGGATGGTATTTTTTTAATGCAACAAATCTATTTTTATCTAAAAAGTTGTTTGAACATGTGTTGCAGGGTGATAGAATTTTCGCAACCATCTCTAAACCTGGCTTGGTAGCATTTAGGCATAGGATAAAAGAGCGTGGTATTTTTAGTATGAAGAATTTTATTGTTAAAAGTAATAATGAAAAGGTTAGGACAACTCCACACAAGTATATGCTTAGTTTTTATAACAAAACTGAGGTATTAGTCCTACCAATTGAGACTTTTGCTTTTAGCCCTTTCAAGTTTCGTCCTTTTACTGATCTTGAGAAAAACAGTGTCATTATAAAAATTTACTTTTGGTAAGTTAAACTGAAATAGTTTCATATTCTCCTCTTTTAATGAAGTAGTTTGATAAAGGTAACAATTTTAACCCAAATTTTGTAAAATCTAGATTATATAGGAGAGGTTGTTGGAAAGGAAAGCGCTAGGGGATGATTATACGCACGAGAAAAGAAAGCAAGTGTATTGCACTACAGTTAGAGGACCTAAAGTAATGTTTAATTTAGAATCTTATTTCAGTTATAAACTTTGATTTGTATTTGTAACCTTAATGTCACCGTTGAGAAGGGGTATCATATCTCAAGATTGCTATTAGAGTAGTTTAATGTATTTCTGTCCCAGCAAATATGAAATCAAGAGTACATGTTTGGAAAATTAGTGGACCAAGTCCATCCCCACCTTGATCGAGATGATGGGAAACCTTTCATCCGGGTGGTTCAACTTTTTAAGATCAATGTGTACTTGAATTCTGTTAATATTCAAAGCACTTCCTATATCTCCAAAGTTTACTTTAATCTAAATCTTCACGAGGTCATTAACTTCAAGAGAAGGTCTATTTCATGTTGCTAACAATGTCATTTAAACTTGATGCTGAAATTTGAAATTATATTTTATAATTGGTAGTCAAGTTATAAAAACATTTTATTTCGTGCACTACAAGAAAAACGCTGAGTACCGTCGGATTTATCGTCAGATTCTTCAAATATATCTAATTTACCATAAAAAATAATTAGACGATATAAACCTCGTCGGTAAATATTTACCGTCAGATTTTGCTACGGATTACTAGCTCAGGAAATTAATTGGTTACTGGCAAATTTTTCTGATGGTAATGTTGGAACCAAAATATGTTGTTTCGCGCCATGTTACTGTTGGATTATTCCTACGGTAATTCTGACGGTAATGTCAATTTTTTTTCGAATTTAAAATAAATGGTCAATTTTAATTTTAAATTTAATTTTTTTTACACAATTAGTGGTCAAGTCATAAATAATGAAGAATTTTTATTTAAAATAAATAAATAATACAATGTGAAAATTAAATAAAAGTCAAGTACACCAAATAAATGTATGAAACAATAAAACAAAAACAAAATATCTACATATCCAGGTAGTCGTCGTCGTCAGTCCCGTTGCCCTAAGTTGGCAGTGCAAGAGGCGGTGACGATGTTCGTGTGCCACCAGCACTACCGCTGCCACTTGCAGCAGGACCACTGCCACTAACAGCGGTGCCGCTACCAGCAGGGTCGATGCCAACGGTGCACATCTAGGCCTGATACACCTCCATCTGAGCCTCCATACGCTGCATCTGCTCCAGCAACTCCCTAAACTCCAGCCTGAGCTCATCTGTAGATGTCACGCGGGTGAGGATCTCCTTATACTTCTCCCGATAATCGTTAAGCTTCTGAGCCTGCTGGTGAAGGCTACGCTGGAGCTCCTGCACCTAGAGCCTCAAATCCACGCCTTCCTCAGACTGGACGGCTCGATTGGTAGCGTATCCTGACAACATCCTCAATGTCGAGGTGTGGAGGTTGCTAGTGAAGAACGATCCCATCCCGTATATGTGGTTCTTGTACCGGGCTGAGGCGGTCTAGTGCCAAACCACATCGGGGTCGACAACTGAGGCCACAGATCCATCAGCAGCGTCCTTCCCACTTTACTGAGACTGCTGAGATTGATAAGTTACAACCTCTAATCTCTATCTGTAGGACTCATGTGCAATTAACACAAGTTACTATAATTAGTAAGACAGATATATAGTTAATCTCTAATAATTTCATAGCAGAAGATAATCAAATGTATGTTTACTCGCATAATGGTCCTGAGACCGCTAATCAACAAATCTCGCTTTGTTTTCCTTCAACGTGTGGGTGTACTTGAACGTCTCTGCCAACGTGGCCTCGTGTTCCAAGGACTTCGACAACATCAGTTGCATTGAAATACAAAATTGTTAGAATGCTTAGTAATGATATGCAAAACAGATAACATAATGAAGTTATTAACAATATTAAAGGAACTATATAACAGCCTGGCTTTTGTCTTCATGAAGGTTGCCGAATGATAAACCACTATTTTATGGTTTATATTGTGTTTAATTATGTGGTTTTATCATGATCTTTACCCACTTATTCATTAAATAAGCATGCATTTATAATTCCTTCCTAAAGTTATTGCATGATTGAAAACTTGCTTCCTAGAGACTTTTTAATTATGTATTTTATTTCTCCTTTATTCCATTCGATGCCATGATCTGTGTGTTAAGTGTTTCAGGCTTCATAGGGCATGAATGAGTTAGAGATTGGAAAGGAAGCTTGCAAAAAATGGAAGGAACACAAGAAATTGAGGAGATGACCAGCGAGAAGCGACGCGGTCACGACCGCGCGGAAGAGAGTAAATTGCAATGACGCGGCCGTATGGATGACGCGGCCGCGTGAATTGGAAACTGCACTAGTGACGCGGAGGCGTGGACGACGCGCTCGCGTGGCAAAGCGAAACGCCGAATGACGCGTCCGCCTGAATGACGCGTCCGCGTGACATGCGTGATCTGCATAATCTGCAGAATCGTTGGGGGCAATTTCGGGCCTTATTTTGACCCAGTTCTCGGCCCAGAAAAGCAGACTAGAGCCAGAGAACATGCAGAAACCAACAACAACATTCATTCTGCATAGTTTTTAGTTTTTAGATATAATTTTCCTCTCCTCTAGGTTTTCTCTCTACACATTCATAGTTTTTAGGATTTGTTATTTTCATTGTTTTTGCATTGGGATATTGAGAAGAGTTATTGCCTCATCAAGACTTCGACATTCTAGTTCGTTCTCTTTACTTGTCTCTTACTCTTCCATGTTCCTTAATTTACTTGCTTTTACTATTGGATTATTTTAGCATTTATTAATACAAGAATCACTTTTATTTTTAATTAATCTTTTGATTATTATTTATCATGTCTTTCTTTAAATCCCTTCCTTATGTTATGGATTTTACATTTACAATGAGCGAGTAGTTCCCTAACTTGATGGGGGAGTTGATTGAAAGGAACCCTTGAGTTGGGATGCTCAAGAGAAAGATTGTAATTGGGTTTATTGTTGGATTGCTCTCTAGTCATTAACACCAATCCTCCCAAGAGCTGATTGGAACTTGTGGATAGATACAGCACTCCAACTCGTTTGACTTTCCCTTACTTAGTAAGGGGCAACTAAACATAATAACCCCCAATTGTCAATTAATCTTGAGAGTACTCCAACAAGAATAGGGCTTCCAGCTACTCAACTCCCAATCAAGGCTTTTATTTAAATTTATATAAATTCTCTAATTTAATTTTCTGCCATTCAACTCAAACCTTTTTGAAAACATCTGATTAATAAAATAGCACACTTTTCTGCAACTCGTTGGGAGACGACCTGGGATTCATACTCCCAGTATTTTAATTTTAATTTCTGTGACACCCTTCTAAATTGATAAGCGGATTTCTGGTTGGTTGAGAACTATACTTGCAACGCATATTTTATAATCATTCTTAACTCGCCAATTTCCGCCCACAGTAGTGATTATAGCCACTATACTGATGAATGTCCGCAGCTCCAGCAGGAAGACAACACCGTGGCAGCCACTCATAACTTCTATGACCGCCCCAACCAAGGGTACAATCAAGGTGGCAATTACAACCATGGATGGCAGGACAATTCTAACAAAAATTGGAGGGACAACAACAATAACAGAGGAGGCAGAGATAATCAGAGAAATCAGAGGTGGAATAACAACAACAACAGGCAGCAGAATCAGAATCAGCCTTACAGGGTACCTCACCTGAGGCAATCCCAAGGACCATAGAATATCCAACAGCAGACCTCTCAAATTACCTATCATTCTTCTTCTGCTTATGATGACTTACTACAATCTATTGATCGGAGACAGCAGACCATGGAAAATAACATTAATGCCACTCTAAATGGTCTGACCGCTACTTTGCAGGCTCTTGTCTCCCAGATTGGATCAATGAACAACTCCAATAACCAACCTTTGAGCTCCAGTGGAATCCCCTCTCAACCATTACCCAATCCAAAGGGTGGCATCAATGCCATCACCCTGAGGTCCGGAACCACACTGCAGGAGAGGAATCAAGAGGAGCCAAACCCACCAGAACATGCCTCAGCTGAAGAGGTAGTGGAAATAGAAGATGTTGAAGAGAAAGAAGACATACAGGACATAACTAAAGAAGAAGAAGTGCGACCACAAGAGGAAGCATCAAAAGGCGCAGACACTGCAGAAGACACCACTCCCATTCCATTTCCACAACTTGCAAAGAAGCACAGGAAGCAGCTGGAACCTGATCCAAAAATGGTAGAGATATTCAAAAAGGTTGAGGTAACTGTTCCTCTATTTAATGTTATTCAACAGGTACCTAAGTATGCAAAGTTTCTAAAAGATTTATGTATACATAAAGACAAAATTAATGAATTAGAAACTATTCCTTTAAGAAGTTCCATATCTGCTTTAATGGGAGGTTTACCTGAAAAGTGTAGTGACCCAGGTCCTTGTATAGTTAATTGTACTATTGATGGTGTGATAATTTCTGATTGCATGTGTGATTTAGGAGCATGTGTGAGTATAATGCCTTTGTCTATATATGATATTTTGAGGCTCCCTCCCTTAAAAAGGTCAGCAACTCGTTTTGTGTTAGCAGATAAAAGCATTATTACAGTGGTTGGAGTTGCTGAAGATGTCTTAGTGGGCATTAAGGGACTCACGTTCCCCACTGATTTTTATATCCTGGAAATGCCCCAAAATGACTTAGACAAGCCATCATCAATCCTACTCGGAAGGCCATTCCTGAAGACCTCAAAGTTTAAATTAGATACTTTTTTAGGAACATACTCTTTTGAAATAGATGGCCGAGTAGTGATCTTCAATCTGAATGGAGCTATGAAGCATCCTCCGGAGGATCACTCTATCCTCAAGTGTGACATTATAGATGAAACCGTGGCTGAAGTTCACCAGGAGGAATATGAAGAGAAGCACACAGGACAAGGTCCAAGTGTGGGGACATTCTCAGAGGACAATGACAGTGCTTTACCACTGTTACCAGCTCCAGACAACCCAGAGCCTGAACATGATCAGAAGTTAGAATTAAAACCCCTTCCTCCACACCTCAAATATGCTTACCTTGAAGACGGGCAGAAGTTTCCGATTATCATTGCAAGGGAACTCACTTCTCAACAAGAAGAGCAGCTACTTGGTGTGCTGAGGAGGCACAAGAAGGCAATTGGGTGGAGTTTGGCAGACATAGTAGGCATAAACCCTCAAGTCTGTAAGCACAGAATATTTTTAGAAGAGGGAGCAAGACCTGTCCGTCAACCCCAGAGAAGACTGAACCCCACTATCCTAGAGGTTGTCAAAAAGGAAGTGACCAGACTACTA
>NC_029785.2:117230670-117236693 GCF_000816755.2 Arachis ipaensis | reverse complement strand
TGTGAGGGAGGTCCGTTCTTTCCTTGGCCATGCAGGTTTTTACAGGAGGTTCATTAAGGACTTCAGTAAGGTAGCACTTCCCTTATCCAGACTACTGCAGAAAGATATTGAGTTCGAGTTTAGTGAAAATTGCAAACAAGCGTTTGATAAGATGAAGACCGCACTGACTCAAGCTCCAATTGTGAGAGGATCAGACTGGAGCCAACCATTTGAAATAATGTGCAATGCTTCCAACCATGCAGTAGGAGTAGCACTGGCTCAGCGTGAAGGTAAGGATCCTTTTGTTATTGCTTATGCGTCTAAAACTTTGGATGCCGCTCAGTCGAATTACACTACTACTAAGAAAGAGCTTCTTGCTATTGTTTTTGCTCTGGATAAATTCCGAGCCTATTTACTTGGTGCAAAAGTAATAGTGTATTCAGACCACGCAGCTCTAAAGTATTTATTAACTAAAAAGGAGTCCAAACCATTGGATACTGCTATTACAAGAATTTGATTTGGAAATTAAGGACAGGAGTGGTAACCAGAATTTAGTGGCAGACCACTTGAGTCGCCTTGAACATATTACAGATGACTCCACTCCTATAGCTGATAATTTCCCATTTGATAACTTGCAAGCAGTATTTGAGATAGTCCCTTGGTATGCACCTGTAGCTAATTATATAGTTAGCCGCACTTTTTCTCCAAACTTTTCTAAGCATCAAAGAGACAAGCTGAAAAGCGAGTCTAAATATTATATATGGGATGACCCATATTTATGGAGATGTGACGTTGACTAGATAATTAGACGGTGTGTGCCTCAATCAGAATTCCAGTCCATCTTAGAGGCCTGTCACTCATCTGAGAGTGGAGGACATTTTGGCCCTCAAAGAAGTGCTAGAAAAATCTTAGACTGTGGATTCTGGTGGCCTACTCTTTTTAAGGACGCTGCTGAATTTTGTAAATCTTGTTTTCCATGCTAGAAATTTGGTAATATATCCAGGAAGGATGAGATGCCTCAACAGATTATGCTTTTCTGTGAAATTTTTGATGTTTGGGGCATTGACTTCATGGGTCCGTTTCCAAATTCTAATGGTTATTTCTATATATTGTTAGCTATGGATTACATTTTCAAATGGGTGGAAGCAATTCCTACCCGCAATGATGATGCTAACACTGTTGTTTCCTTTGTGAGAAACCATATTATTTGTTGCTTTGGATCACCACGAGCAATCGTGAGCGATCAAGGCACCCATTTTTGTAACAGGAGACTAACAGGACTAATGAAGAAACATGTGATAATTCATAAAGTTGCAACAGCCTACCATCCTCAGACTAATAGGCAAGCCGAGGTGTCAAATAGAGAGATAAAGCGTATCTTGCAGAAGATAGTAAAACCTCATAGAAGAGTCTGGAGCACCAGGTTACAAGATGCACTCTGGGCATACAGAACAGCATACAAAACACCCATTGGGATGAGTCCTTTTCGCTTAGTTTATGGAAAAGCTTGTCATCTCCCTGTTGAAATAGAGCACAAAGCCTTCTGGGCAGTAAAAGAATGCAACATGGGAATTGGAAAAGCCAGAGCTGAAAGGAAGTTGCAACTGCAGGAACTGGAGAGCCTTCGCCTAGAAGCTTATGAGAACTCAATATTATACAAGGAGAAGATGAAGGCTGTACATGATCAGCACATCAAGAGGAAAGAGTTCCAACCTGGGGACTTAGTTCTCCTTTATAAATCTCAACTGAGGCTCATGCCAGGCAAGTTGAGATCAAGATGGGAAGGTCCATACAGAGTAGAGAAGGCCGAACCGTACGGAGTTTATCACCTAAGCCATCCTTCAAGCTCTGAACTTATCAAAGTTAATGGACATCGTTTAAAGCTGTACCATGGCGAGAAGTTGAAGAAAAACAAGGAGCTTGAGATCTTCCTCTTGGAAGATCCCCACATAGCCGAAGACTGAGCTAGTGGAATGTCCAACTTACGGACGTTAAAGCAAAGTGCTAGGTGGGAGACAACCTACCATGGTATGATCGTTCTTTTCTTTATTTTTAGTTTTTTTATTCAATAACTCTTCTCTTCATTAGTACATTTCGTGCATCTGCATTTCCATACTTTTATTTTAATTAAAAAAAAATAAATCACGCGACGCGACCGCTTCATTGACGCGTCCGCGTCGCAGGTGTTGGGAGAGCATACTAAAATGAACAGAGAGTCACGCGAGAGCGTGGCTGGAGGCATGCCAATGACACAAATTATCCCACGCGACCGCGTCGCTGACGCGACCGCGTCATATGGGAATAATGGCTTCCCACGCGACCGCGTGACCAGGATTTCGACGTCAAAGTGGTGCACGACTGAAAGTTGTGCGAGAGTGGTGCTGGATTGGTGCTGAACGCATAATCCTTCCCACGCGGCCGCGTGATCCACGCGACCGCGTCATATCCTTCTAAAGCGCACTCATGCGATCGCATGCCCCACGCGATCGCGTCACCAAAAATTTGGCATTTATTGATTTTGAACAGAGAGTTGTGCGAGTGCGAGGCTGCCCTCGCGCCAATGGCATAAAACGGGTCATGCGACCGCGTGACCGACGCTACCGCGTCATTCAGTTTTAAGCGCAAGTCGCGCGATCGCGTGCCCCACGCGACCGCGTTGCTTGCGCCGCACAGTTTTCCTAATTTGCCAATTATCATATCTTTTTCTCCCCAAATCCTATTTTCTCTTTTCCCTCCTTATTTCTTCTCCCTCCCTTCCTCCCTTCTTCTTTCTTTCTCACTTTTTACTCTCTCTCACCCCCATTAACAAGGTTTTTCTTTTTTTTTCTCCTTTCCTCCTTACTTTTCTATTATTCTTCTTATTTTTATATGTTATCTTCTTTTCTTTTCTTTTTACCTTCATTATTCATATTTTCTTTTTTCTTTCTTTTTCCTTTTTACTTGGTGTTATCAATTTATGTGAGTCATTATTTATTATTATATGCTTGTGGATTGTTGTAAAATTGTTTGACAATTATATATTGCTTTTTAAGGGATTACTTTCATGTTCAAATTCTTATTTTCAAGAGCTTCTTCTACATGCATGCTATGTGTTTGTGAAAAAGCCCATATGGCATTATGAACTTCTTTACATTTTTCTACTCTAATATTCAATGCTTGCTTTTCACAAATTCCCCTTACTATTTTATTCATTGAATTTAATTGTCGATACAAACGTGATAGTTAGTTACGAGTGATAACATATTTAAATTGGACATTGAATGCTTGATCTATGCTACTCATGCCTTTGCCTGCATGCCAATAAACCTCTTGCATTTCATTGTCCTACATACACTTGCTATATTTCCATTGATGAACTTTTCACATGTAATCCGGACCATGTGTTAACGTCATTCTTCTTTATTGTGCATTGATTATCACTCACATCACCCTCTTCCTTGCTTTATCCCTTTAAATTTAATTTACTTTCTCTCCCCTTTTTCATGATGGCCACCAAGAAAGGAAAGGAGAAAGCTACCCCCAAACAACCAGCAATAAGAGGTACAAAAAGAGCATTAGTGGCAGAACCCTCTTCAACTGCGGTAAAGCCCTCAACAAAGAAGATTAGGAGGATCATAAAGGTTGATGATAAAGAAAAAGCCTTCCCAGCAAAGGACACTGCGCGATTTCCCAATCGCTACTGTGAGCAGATATTCCCCATCCTGGCTGAAAGGAGTTACAACAACGAAATACCTTCTTCTCCTCCCAAACCATATTGCTACATTTGTTGAGCCGCAAATTTCCCGAAGACAATGGTGTTTCCTACAGAGACAGCCAAGGCAGGTCAATCTTTCTTGGGTAGTCGAGTTCTACTCCAACTTCCACCTGCCAACCCTGCAGTTTGTCTTTGTCCGTTAGAAGCAAGTCCCCATTACTGAAGAAGCCATTCAAAGATCTCTAGGTCTTCCCCCTATTCCAGAAGGTTTGGACGCCTTTCAAGAAGCCGCACTCAAGCGCCAGATGTACCAATTTGACTGGGACGCCGTTCTCAGAGTTATCGCACTACCTGGCAGCAGATGGATCTACGGATACCATCGTACCCGCCCTAAGGGAATTTCGGCTTCAGTACTTACCTTGGAGGCTCGCGTATGGGCACAGATTATGTCCCATTACGTCTTTCTGAGCACTCACGAGTCCTCCTTCACTGCGGACATGGTCGTTCTACTCTGGTGCATCCTTACAGACCAACCTCTGAATCTACCAAGACATATCCGGAATGCCATGGAACACGTACAAATTACGGGTAACTTACCTTTCTCTGCCCTAGTCTCAGATCTTGTCTCAGCCGCCGGAGTCTCATACAGAGCTAGAGACACCAAAGTCATGCTTCCACGGGATGATCAGTTTGTCCCCAACGGGAAGTACCTTAGACTTCCAGCAGCCACTATCAGCCAGTCTACTGAACCAGTTGAAGACATTCCTTCTTCAACACCACAAGCACCTACAACAGCCCAATTGCTCCATCAGATACTTGAAAAGTTGGAACGGCATGAATAGAAAGCTAAGATGAGAGAGCGCCGTAACAAGCGCCGATTCACATACCTCAAGGAGCTGATCATGGGAAAATTCAAGGACTCAGACACCCCGGACTCCACTTCCTTTACCAGCACAGGGAGCCATGATGGTCCCGACTATGGAGATACTGCTACCAGCCCACCTTTGTTCCTGACAGATGGCACCGAGGACGGTGCAAAGCCTTAAGTGTAGGGAGGTCGGTCAGTACCTGACTTCTGGAGGTAATTTCTCTTCCCTAGCACCAATAAATTAGGATATTTAGTAAGATTTTTCTTTTGTAGAGTAGGATAAATTGCATAGTAATAGATTAGTTGCATGCATGTTCTGCTTGATTGAAAAGACAATAAGTTTCTTCTAAGACCCTATCTTTGGAACAAAATTTCACTAATTTTAATTAAAACTTTTATGTTAAATTTGCTTGAAGTTGTATTTGGAACATGATTTTTGAGCTAAAGAACACACAACCTGTGAGATTTGAGCCTTTATGAATGGTTACATTATTTAACCATAATTATTTTATTCTTGTGTGTTTACTTCTCTATGATTGTAATCTATATTTTGTTTCATCCTATATGTCCAATGTTTATTATATTTATATGTTTGCATATGATTGAGGCCATTACTTGTTTAGCCCACTTATCCAAATTAAGCCTACCCTTTCAATTATCTTTGTTAGCCACTTTGAGCCTTTAAATCCCATTTGTTCTATATTTTACCACATTACTAGCCTTAAGTGGAAAAACAATTATATATCCTAAATTGAATCTTTGGTTAGCTTAAGATAGAATTGTGTGTTATTTAAGTATGGAAAATTGTGGAAGCAAAAGATAATAAGAGAATGTGTTATGATAATATAATGGGAATTTGGATACCTACTCATGTGGAACTATAAGAATTAAAAAAATCTATGTGCATTGATAAGCTATCTTTATGATTATGTTTATGTTAAAAAAAAAACTCAAAAAAATAAATAAGGGGACAAAATTACCCCAATATTAAGTTAAGAATTCAAAGGTCAATGCATGTATGATAAAATTAAAATAAAAGGTTGAAACATGAGTATGGAATGTGAAAGGAAATTTCTGGGTAGCTAGGTATGAATTTTAAAAGTTATATAGAATATATATAGGTTATGTTAAAGCTTGGGTTAATTAAAGATTCAATTTATAAGCTTACTTAGCCATATATATATTCTTACCCTCACCTTGGCCCCATTACAACCTTGAAAAGACCTCATGATGTTTGCATTGGTATATTAAATGTTGTTGATTGGTTAGGAGAAGAACAAAAATTAGAGAGCATGATTAGAGAAGGATAGAGTGATGACCCTATACACTAGAGAGACTAGAGTGTACATCTTCAGTGAGGGTTCAATGCTTGAAATTTTATGTTCCATGCTTTCATGAGTTGTCTTCTTGCATTTTTAGCTGTTCTTGCTGTATAAGAATTGAATTAGTGGAATTTGATTTGTAATTGTTTTGAAGAGCTTA
>NC_029785.2:117227861-117230089 GCF_000816755.2 Arachis ipaensis | reverse complement strand
GAGAGCATGGAGAGCATGATTAGAGAAGGATAGAGTGATGACCCTATACACTAGAGAGACTAGAGTGTACATACATCATCAGTGAGGGTTCCATGCTTGAATTTCTATGTTCCCTACTTTCATGAGTTATCTTCTTGCATTTTTATCTGTTCTTACTGTATGAGAATTGAATTAGTGAAATTTGATTTGTAATTATTTTGAAGAACTTATTTACTTTAGATCAAGTGGACAAAAATCATATAGTTGCATTCATATATATAGGTTGCATTGCATTGCATGGGTTTTACATGTTCTTGCTCATTCATTTTATCTCCTTTAACTAAGCATGAGGACATGCTAATGTTTAAGTGTGGGGAGGTTGATAAACCACTATTTTATGGTTTATATTGTGTTTAATTATGTAGTTTTATCATGATCTTTACCCACTTATTCATTAAATAAGCATGCATTTATAATTCCTTCCTAAAGTTATTGCATGATTGAAAACTTGCTTCCTAGAGACTTTTTAATTATGTATTTTATTTCTCCTTTATTCCATTCGATGCCGTGATCTGTGTGTTAAGTGTTTCAGGCTTCATAGGGCATGAATGAGTTAGAGATTGGAAAGGAAGCTTGCAAAAAATGGAAGGAACACAAGAAATTGAGGAGATGACCAGCGAGAAGCGACGCGGTCGCATGGATGACGCGACCGCGCGGAAGAGAGTAAATTGCAATGACGTGGCCGCATGGATGACGCGGCCGCGTGAATTGGAAACTGCACTAGTGACGCGGAGGCGTGGACGACGCGTCCGCGTGACATGCGCGATCTGCATAATCTGCAGAATCGCTGGGGGCGATTTTGGGCCTTATTTTGACCCAGTTCTCAGCCCAGAAAAGCAGACTAGAGCCAGAGAACATGCAAAAACCAACAACAACATTCATTCTGCATAGTTTTTAGTTTTTAGATCTAGTTTTTCTCTCCTCTAGGTTTTCTCTCTACACATTCATAGTTTTTAGGATTTGTTATTTTCATTGTTTTTGCATTGGAATATTGAGAAGAGTTATTGCCTCATCAAGACTTCGACATTCTAGTTCGTTCTCTTTACTTGTCTCTTACTCTTCCATGTTCCTTAATTTACTTACTTTTACTATTGGATTATTTTAGCATTTATTAATACAAGAATCACTTTTATTTTTAATTAATCTTTTGATTATTATTTATCATGTCTTTCTTTAAATCCCTTCCTTATGTTATGGATTTTACATTTACAATGAGCGAGTAGTTCCCTAACTTGATGGGGAGTTGATTGAAAGGAACCCTTGAGTTAGGATGCTCAAGAGAAAGATTATAATTGGGTTTATTGTTGGATTGCTCTCTAGTCATTAACACCAATCCTCCCAAGAGCGGATTGGAACTTGTGGATAGATACAGCACTCCAACTCGTTTGACTTTCCCTTACTTAGTAAGGGGCAACTAAACATAATAACCCCCAATTGTCAATTAATCTTGAGAGTACTCCAACAAGAATAGGGCTTCCAGCTACTCAACTCCCAGTCAAGGCTTTTATTTAAATTTATATAAATTCTCTAATTTAATTTTTTGCCATTCAACTCAAACCTTTTTGAAAACATCTGATTAATAAAATAGCACACTTTTCTACAACTCGTTGGGAGACGACCTGGGATTCATACTCCCAGTATTTTAATTTTAATTTCTGTGACACCCTTCTAAATTGATAAGCAGATTTCTGGTTGGTTGAGAACTATACTTGCAACACATATTTTATAATCATTCTTAACTCGCCAATTTCCGCCCACATCACCGAACCGCCGATGTACTTGGACGACCTGGTCGATGCCTTATTAGCCCAATTGGTGAGACACCGATGCCTGAACCGCACATCGGTCTCCCAATGAGCTTACATGCCCTTCTTTACCTCCGGTCAGAGCCAGCGCGTCTACTGGTCGCGCCCATGACGAACATCATCCAGCATCTGCTAGAACTGCCGGTCCATCCTATAGTCGAATATCTTCCAGATGGCCAGGTCGTGCTCAGCATCCCAAATGAAGTGTAGCTGTAGCAAAGAAGCTTTAAATTTAGGTAAACAAGATAGAGGATATAAACTAGCTAAAAATGTTTAAAATAGAAACAATGAAATTAATTACCGTCCATTTCTCAAACCAGCGCTGCCTGGTCTCAGCAGGGATCTTCTTGTAGCTGGGCCAGGGCTGGTCATATATTAGTTTGA
>NC_029785.2:117200573-117227798 GCF_000816755.2 Arachis ipaensis | reverse complement strand
CAGCAAAAACCTAACAACAACCCACAAACAAGAACCAATCATAATAATTAAATCTAGAGAACAAGAATCAGGAATCATAATACTTAAAAACTAGAAAATAGTAACCAACAATCCAAATCAACCTAAATCCACTAAATAGGAATCAGGTTTTAGGAACTTTCAGCAATAACAGGAATCATAATCATGGAAACTAGAAAACAATAACCAACAATCCAAATCAACCTAAATCCACTAAATAGGAATCAGGTTTCAGGAACTTTCAGCAATAACAGGAATTATAATCATGAAAACTAGAAAACAATAACCAACGATTAACACTTAAATCAACTAAACTAGAAACAACTCAGGCACTTTCAGCGATAACCATAAACAGAAAATACATGACATTGGACGTGTTACTTACCCCTTGACGCCATCAGGCCAAATGCGCAACCGTGTGGTAGGAGGTGGTGGTGGGGCATTGACGAATCGGACTTCCTGTCGGTAAAGAAATTCACAAAGAATAAAAGTAATCGCGTTGTAAGTATAGTTTCTAAACCAACAGAAAATCCTTTCATACAAAAGTTTTGTTTGTCACTTAAGCAAACCCACTAAAATTGATAACCGAGTATTTAAACCTCGGGTCGTCTTCTCAAGGAATTGAAGGGAGGTATGACTTATTATTAGCTATGGAAAAGGTAAAATTTTGTTTTGGGTTTTTAAAATAAGGAACAAGTAATGTAAAATAACAAGTCGTTAAAATAATAACTAATAAAGTTCTTGGCAAGGTACGAAAATTTCGAAGTCCTATCCTAGTTATCCTTATCGATGCTGATGAGAATTGAGTTTTAATCCCACTTAGTTAACCCTTACTAAGCAAAGGAAAGTCAAGTGGACTAATTAGTTTGATCCTCAAGTCCTAGTCAATTCCTAAGAAAGGACTAGAGTTAGTGGAATTCAATTCAATTAGCAAAAATAACAACTATCAATCACGATGAGTTTGATAACTCAAGAGTCTCCAATTAATCAATTAAAGCCAAGAATATAAAAAGCTAAATAAGAATCATAAATCTGAAATACCTCAATTGCATTAATAATAGAAAATTAATCTAAATATAAAGAGTTCATAAGCCAAATTGGTAACATAAGTCAGATACGAATAAAAGCATTAGAATAAATAAAAATATAAAAGGGATATTGAACTTGATAAAGAGTTGAAATCCTAAATCCTTTAAGAGGAATCCTAATCCTAAAACCTAAGAGAAATGAGAGAACCTCTCTCTCTCTCTCTAAAACTACATCTAAAAATCTAAAATTATGAATGTATATCTCCCTTTTGATTCCTCCATTCTCTGGCTTATATTCTGTGTTTCTGGATTCAGAATTGGGCCGAAAAAGGGTCCAGAAATCGCTGGGGGTATTTTCTATAGATTCTGCACGTGGCGTCTGTCACGCGGTCGCGTCATCTGGAGTTCTGCTCTTCCACGCGGTCGCGTCGGTCACGCGTACGCGTCATTTGTGTCCTGCTCAAGGCACGCGTCCGCGTCAGTCACGCGTTCGTGTCACTGCCTTTTCGCGCTGGGCACGCGGCTGCGTCATCCATGCGATCGCGTCGCTGCCCTTTTCTTCAAAACTCCATTTTTGTGCTTTTCTTCCAATTTTGTATGTTTCCTTTTTGTTCTCTAAGCCATTCTTGCCTTGGGAGATCTGAAAATACTTAACACACAAATTACGGCATCGAATGGTAATAAAGGGTGATTAAAATTAATATTTTTAAGGCATAGGAAACATGTTTTCACATATATCACATAATAAGGAAGGAAAAGTAAAACCATGCAATTTACATGAATAAGTGGGTGATGGATTGAATAAATCACTTGAATTGGGCACAAAATACATCATAAAATATGGGTTTATCAACCTCCCCACACTTGAATAATAGCATGTCCTCATGCTAATTCCAAGAGAAATGGTAAAGTTAGAATGGTGGAATCTCATGCAATGCATTCTATTCTAAATGCAACTACCTAAATGAACAATACAATTCTAGTTATTATTCACTTGTATATAAAGCTTACATGTAATTAAATTAATTCATATCCTCAAGGAATCATATATGCATAGCCAAACCCTAGATAATGTTAAAGCACCTTTACAATTGAGATGGGTAAAAGTATTTCACAAACTTGCAAGACAATTAACAATTAAGCAGAGATATATGGTGATGAGCTATTGAACCCTCACTGGATTTTGTGTTTACTCTCTAGTCACTCAGTGTTTATTGGGTTAATCACTCTATTCTTCTTTCTATCCTTGCTTTCTAAAACTTTGTTCTTCATCTAACCAATCAACAACTATGGAATATAGACATACAAAAATCATGAGGTCTTTTTCAAGGTTGTAATGGGGCCAAGGCAAAGGTAAGGGTATATGTATAAGGTTAAGTGAGCTAACAAAGTGAATCCTTGATTAGTCTAAGATCTCACTTAACATACATATTTTATATAATTTAAAGTGCTTTACCTAGCTACCCAAATTTTCCCACTTTGTATTACAAGCTCATGCATTAATTTTAATTTTGAAATTTTTCCCATGTGCATTGATTTTTATTTTGTATTTGGGGAATTTTTGTATCCCCTTATTTGAGTATTGAAAATATAAAAGTATTATTTTTTTTCTATGCACACGGTAATTTAGTTATTTTGTTTCACATGAGCATGCTTCCCAAATTTCTGAAATAACTTATTCATTTTAAATCCCTACTTTGTTTCTATCATCCCATGTTTCCATAAAATTTCCCACACTTAATTGTACACAATATCTATCTTAAGCTAACAAAGGATTCAACTTGGGATTTTTATTTTGTTTTTCTGCTTAAGGCTAGTAATGTGGTTATAGAACAAGAGGGGATTAAAAAGCTCAAGGGGGCTAACAAGGGTGATATAAAAGGTAGGCTAAATTGGGATAAGTGAGAAAAAATTCAAATGATGGCCTCAATCATCTCTTGGTATGTATCTATATTCTATATTGGATATATAGATTAAAACAAAGTAAAGAACACCAGAATAAAAAGAAGGGCAAAACACATAGGAATGAAATTTATGGTTTGAATGTAACCATACAATTAAGCTCAAAACTCACAGGCTATGTGTTCTCCAACTCAAAAACCATATATCAGTTACGTATGTCATGCAAGTAGAAATCAAGAATTCCTATTATTCTCAATGTAAATATTAGGGTGGCTTTTAAAATCTTAGTGTTCCTCCTTGATGAAATGTTGTTAACTAACTAACATGTAATGCTATATATACAAGGTGTGTGGATTGTTTTAATTTACTAAAATTTCTAGCTTACTCCTTTTTATTTTCAATTAAACCAAACTAATATATGCTAAAAGGGTAAACTATACTAATTAATCCACATATTCTATAACTAATAAGTTTAGAATTGCAAACTAAACTAAATGTCTAAGATATAAACTAAAGTGCAAAATGCGGAAATAAAGTAAAAATACAGCAAAAGAACAATGTGTAAGTACTGGAAAATAAAAATAAAAATAAAAATAAAAATACAGAAAAATAAACAAAATAAGATAGAAGAGTCTATAGTGGTTCACCAAAAAAGATAAGCCAGCGATGGCGACCTCCCCACACTTAAAATATAACATCGTCCTCGATGCTCACTCAAGCTGGGTGTGAAGAAGTGTCATCACCGGAAGGATGGGCTGCTAGTGTCTCTGTGGTAGGCTGAATATCTGTAGGCTGGATAAGTGTAGGAGGATCGGTCTGCTGCAGTGGAGGCTCCGACTGTAGAGGAATCTCCGGGTCTGCGGCCTGGATCTGGTGTGGCTCCTCATGCTGTGGCGCAGCCTGCTCTGGTCCTGCCTGCTCAGCCTGGGCATGTGTCTCTGCCTCATGGTCGCTCGCCTCCACCTCAGATGTATTAGAAGGGGTGTCAGACTCGGAGGGGATGTCGCTGTCGGATTGGATCATCAACTTAAGGTTCTCATAGCGCCACTTGTTGCGACGCTCCATATGATCCAGGCGGGCAAAGATTCGATGCACCAGATGATAAATGGGCTCAGGAGCAGGTGGATGTGCAGTGGATGAGGCTGGTGCAGCAGTGGAGGCAGATGGGGCAGCTGAAGATGTGGCTGCCTCACCAGAAGCGGTGTGGAATGGGGGTCTGTAGCCTAAAGCCTGAAACTTTCTGCTGTGAGGAATGATTTTCTTGCAGTTTGCAGCAGTCGGCTTCGCATCGACCAGCTCCCAAGGCACGTCAGCTCGGCGGCCTAGCTGGGTGATCAGATAAGGGAAAGGAAGGGTGCCTCTGACATGGACCCTGGCCATGTAATGCCTGATGAAACGTGGAAGATACATGTCCTTACCTTCCAGCACACACCAGATGAGGGTGATCATAGCAGCGGGCAGCTCTGTCTCATGAGTGCTCGGCATCACATAGTTGCTCAGAATCTGGTGCCAGAGCCGAGCCTCATCATTCAGGTAAATTAGCTTGATTCCCTTAGGCATTGCTGTATTCTTTCCCATGACCCAAGGGACAGTAGGATCAAGGGCTATTCTCTGCTTGACAGCATCCCAGTCAAATCTCATAAATCGCATATCCTCTTCAGCCTTTTGGTAACCGTCAGGCTGATCTGACTTAGGCTGAAGGTGGAGGATGTCCTCAATAGCTTCCTCAGTGACCAAAATCTATTTTCCTCTGAGGTGCACTGCATCCAGGGAAGTCTTGAAATAGTTGCAGTAAAACTCTCTGACCCAGGAAGCATTGACCTCTGTCAAGTTTCTTTCCAAGAAGAACCAGCCTCTCTGTTTTATCTATTCGGAGGTGTACTGCTGTAGTTCCTCTGGAATTTTTAGAGTTCTTTCCAGGTACAGGTTCCTGGAAGTGGCAAACACTGGATACTTCAGCTCACAGTATCTGTTTACAAATTTAACTGGATCTGTGGTAGTGAGGAGCTGGTCAGCCTTCTCCTGCGGGGTAAAGTGCTTTTCCCGCCAGGAGTCATCATGCAAAAATTCCAGGATGGTCATAGAGGATTCGCCTCTTTTCCTTTTGCCAGTGGTTGCTTTGCCCTTTCCTTTGTGCTGAGGGTCAAACATCCTGAAAAGCAGAAATTCCAGGATATAATTGAAGAACAAAAGCAGGAAAACAAGTAGGCAAATAGAATAATAGCAATATAAGCACATAGTGACAAAAGAGCAAGAGAAGCATGAAATGAGTTGAAAAATATGTGCAATTTGGATTGTAATCGAGTGAAAAAGGTTGAAAAAAATGCAATCCAAAAGGAGTGATAAGCGGAATTCAAGTTAAATAGGAAAAACAATGATCATGCCCTGAGTTAGAAAGTTGAAGTAGTTAGGTTAAAAGCAAAACAGAAGTTAGAAAGTTAAAAGCGGTTAATAGGTGAAAAGGAAGTTAGAAAGTGAAAGCAGTGAGTTAGTAAAAAGGAAGTTAAAGTGAGTGGCATGATAAATGTTTCCTAGGTAACAATAAATTCACAAATTTAAAGAATAATCAACTCAGATTCGAGCAAAAATTTCAGTGTATTGATGATAATTCAGAAGGATAGAAAAGTTGCAAAACTAACATGAAATCATCCATAGTGCAAGTTATTAACTAGGGGATCAAAAGGAATAAGAATGCTAGCCCGGGCAGTCATGAATTGGTTTGGTTGTAGCCAAGTAAGGCAAAATAGTAAGTTTCCAAACTCAATACAAGAAAATAATTTGCAGAAAATTGGGCAGCATTTCGGCTAAAATTGGATGTTCCCGAGTAATAAACAGCAAGAAAAACAGTTCATATGAGATAAAAAAGTGCTGCAAAGAGTCTCAAACAGTAGGAACAGTAAAGAACAGACTAATATCAGTATTAAACATTAAGGAATAGCATATGAACAGTATTAACATCACAGCCAGATCAAAATTGCAGAATAGGGAAAACAAGTAACAAGAATGGCGCAATTTAACAGGCCTAAATCCACTAACCACATCCTAGCTACCTAACCACCTAAAATCCACTACAAACATGCATCTCTAACTATCCTATTCTGAACAAAAATTGAAAAACTAACTAAGGAATCGAAAAGAGGAATCACAGTATGGTGGAACCTGGTGTGTAGAAGTACAAATGTATGGAACAGAGATGAGGGCAGAGAGATGGTGGTGGTGACGCGGCGGCGCTGAGAGGGGGCACGGCGGCGCGTTGGTGGAGCAGGGGCGAGGTGTTGGGTTAGGGTTGGGTGAGGGGTGAAGGAAGGAAGAAGGGGGCGAGGGTGGTAATGCTGTGGTGGTGGTCGGTGGTGGGAGGTGGCGGTCTGAGGTTGGCCGCGGTGGGGGGGAGGGTTAGTATTTTTGTATCCACGCGAACGCGTGGAGCACGCGATCGCGTGACTAGGGTTTGACGCAGTCGCGTGATTGACGCAGTCGCGTGGGTTGGGTAAAAGATGGGTGACGCGGACGCGTGAGGCACATGACCGCGTTGCTGAAATTTGTGCTAAACGCACACTTCCAGCGTCGTTTCAGCGCAACTCTCTGTCTCCATTTAGGGGGCCATAATATCCATGCGACGCAGACGCGTCGCTCACGCTTTCACGTGGGATGAGTGTTTTGCAAGTGACACGTTCGCGTCAGGGACGGGAACGCGTGGGCCGTTTTGTGCTAAACGCACACCAGCCGCACGATTCCAGCCCAACTTTTTGGGCGTTGGATCTTTACGCCGATTTCCTTCTCACGCCCACGCGTGGCCTGCGCGCTCGCGTGGGGTGATCTCTTTTTTTTTATATGAAATTATGCAGTATGCAATATGCAGTGCTAATATAGATGCTATGAATACTTCCAGGTTCAATGAAAATAAAATAAAATAAAAAAACAAACAACACGAAATAAAATTGAAAAAAAGAGAAACGATCATACCATGGTGGGTTGTCTCCCACCTAGCACTTTTAGTTAAAGTCCTTAAGTTGGACATTTGATGAGCTTCCTGTTATGGTGGCTTGTGCTTAAATTCTTCCAGAAATCTCCACCAATGTTTGGAATGCCAACAGCCTCCGGGGTCCCAAACTAGGCATGTAAAGCTTTTGAGCAGCTTCAAACAGATTCTCAGGCTCCCGGGGTGACGAATGTCAGAATAGATTCCAGGATCCCAAACTTTGCTTTTAAATCCGCCTTTGTCTTGATCTATATTCTTCCATTCGGGCGGTTTAGAAATTGTATTCTCACCAAGATGACCAAGCACCTTCCGAGACCCATTCAATTGAACTTGATACTAATCCTTGTACTTCGAATTGAAGCGTAGAATCTTATTGAATCTTGCACACCAGCTCTGAGTACGAGCCATTTCCCTCTTACTCTTAAAGCCGCAGAGAGCTCTAAGCTGGCCATCTGTTTCAAGCAAACCATATTCAAGTGGAAAAGTAAAGACAAAGTTTAAGGATTGTACCCACTTGAAGCTTGTATTAGGCGGTAATGGCCTTGGGATAGGTGTTTCCAGTGGTTCTGTAAGCTTTACTCCTTTGTATTCTTCTGTGAATTCCTCCACTTCTTTGCAAAATTCTTCAACTGCAACGGCGTCTTGATCAAAGTCTTCTATGTCTTCCTCGTCACTCAAGTCATAAGTTGGAGGTTGAGAGAAATCTACTTCGACATCATCTTCGTATTCACTTGGATAAGGTTCTTCAGGCTCAAGGAGTTCAGTTGCAGATGCAAGTTCATGACTAGGAGAGCTTGATTCATGATCATCACTGCCTAAGGAATCAATTTCTTGGTCTGTTCCATCCAATTTTTCACAAGGTATATGCATTAGAGGTTGTGCACTATCCTCCTTGGCATCAATTTCGAACTTTGAAAGAATTGAAGATTGATGGTTTAGAAGTTATAGTAACTCTCGTTGCAAGTATAGTTACTAAACAAAGCAATCAACCTTTCTTACAAACGTTTTGGTTGTCACAAGTAACAAACCCCTTTAAAATTGATAACCGAGTATTTAAACCTCGGGTCGTCTTCTCAAGGAATTGCAGGGAAGTATGTTCCTATTATTGGTTATGAGTCTTGTAAATTGGGAGTTTTGAAAGTAAGAGACAAGTAATTTAAAATAACAAGTCATTAAAATAATAACTAATAAAGCTCTTGACAAGGTATAAGAACTGGAAGTCCTATCCTGGTTATCCTTATCCATTATAATGAGAATTGGATTTTTCCCCACCTTATTAACCTCTAACTATGAAGGTAAGTTAAGTGGATGAATTAATTTCTTTGAATCCTCAAGTCCTAGTCTTTCCTTGGGAAAGGCTAGAGTTAGTGGAACTCGATTTAATTCTTGAAGAATTCCAATTTTCAATCAGCACCTCGAGTTTGATAACTCAAGCGTCACCAATTACTTAACCAAAGTCAAAAGGAAGAAAATATCTAAATTAAATTAACAGCATCCATATAAATAAAGCAAAGCAAAATTAAATCTGAAAATACCTCAAATTGCATTAATAAAGGAAATCAAATCTAAACATAAAGAGTTCATAAAATAAATTGATAAAATAAATAAAAGGAACATTGAACCTGAGAAGAAGTTGAAAATCTAAATCCTTTAAGAGGAATCCTAATCCTAAATCCTAAGAGAGAGGAGAGAACCTCTCTCTCTGAAAACTACATCTAAATCCTAAAATTATGTGTTGTGAGCTGATGATCATGAATGAATACATTCTCCTACTTTATAGCCTCTAATATGTGTTTTCTGGGCCGAGAACTGGGTCAGAAACAGCCCAAAATTCGCTGGTTGCGAATTCAAACATGCTGATTTTCGCCACGACAATGCAGCCGCGTGAGGCACGCGTTCGCATCACCTAGCGTCAGAGAAACTATGGCATATTATATATCAAATCAAATTCCCAGACGTTAGCTTTCCAACGCAACTGGAACCGCGTCGTTTGGATCTCTGTAGCTAAAGTTATAGCCGTTTGAGTGCGAAGAGATCAGGCTGGACAGCTTAGCAATTTCTCCAACTTCTTGTATTCCTTCCACTTTTGCATGCTTCCTTTCCATCCTCTGAGCTATTCCTGCCCTGTAATCTCTGAAATCACTTAACACACATATCAAGGCATCTAATGGTAATAAGAGAGGATTAAACATAGGGAACTTAAGGCCAAAGAAGCATGTTTTCAATCAAAGCACATAATTAGGAAGGCAAATGTAAAACCATGCAAATAGTATGAATAAGTGGGTAAAGAGTTGATAAAATCCACTCAATTGAGCACAAGATAAACCATAAAATAGTGATTTATCAACCTCCCCACACTTAAACATTAGCATGTCATCATGCTAAGCTCAAGAGAAGCTATAAAGGAGTGAAGAGGAATGGTAGAATGTATGAAATGCAACCTATCTATATGAATGCAACTACATGCAAAATGTTTCTACCTACTTGGTTTGAAAGTAAATAAATTCTCCAAGAATAAATATGAACTAGATTTCACTAATTCAAACCGTAAAAATGAAGTACAAATAGACTTGTAGAAAAAATAGCTCATGAAAGCCGGGAACAAAGAATGGAGCATCAAACCCTCACTGGAAGTGTATGCACTCTAATCACTCAAGTGTTTTAGGTTCGATTCTCTATATTCTCTACTAACCTTGCTTTCTAAGGCTTGCTCTTCATCTAACAATCAACATAAATTTAATGCACAGATACACATATCAAGAGGTCTTTTAAGGGTTGTAATGAGGTTAGGGTCAAGGTAGGATTGTATTTGGCCAAGTGGACTAAAATCTGAATCCTTAATTAACTTAAACTTTCCACCTAACTTTAGACAATCCATGTAATCATAATACCACATCTAACTATCCATTAACCATGTTTTTCACATATTCATGCATTCTAATTTCAAGTACAGTACATATGCATTGCTTTCACCATTTACTTTGGGGCATTTTGTCCCCTTTTTGCTTAATTGCTCTTTTTTTTTCTCTTTTTTTCATTTTTTTTCATTTTTTTCATTTTATATATATTTTTTTTTCTTTTCTTTTATTTTTCTCAATGCATATGATTAAATTATTGGATGCATAAATCATGTCCTAAATATTTTTTTTTTCACATTTTCAGAAAATTCTAACATACTTAATTCTCAAACCAAATGTTTCCAAATTCAACTTCCCCACACTTAATTCATAAGCACTCTCACTAGTCTAAGCTAACCAAGGATTCAAATTAAGGACATTATTATTTTCCGCTTAGAGTTAATGATGTGCTAAAGTAAAGAACAAAGGGGTATAATAGGCTCAACATTGGTTTGCAAAGGATAATGAAAGGTTAAGGCCATATGGGTATGTAAGCTTAGTGAAACAAAGGCCTCAATCATATAAGTGCATGCATACATCAAATAATGGAAATATAGAATTAAGCAAGACAAAGATCACAATTTTAGAGAACAACACACACCAAAAATAAAATTTTGGTTGATAAAATGCAACCAATTCAAATAGGCTCAAAATCTCACAGGTTTTGTGTGTTTGAGCTCTAAACCATGTTCCAGTATAATATTTCTTCAAATAAGTGTAACATTAAATTTTATTCAAATTATTGAAATGCTCTAAAAGGTTTCTTGAAAAAGAAAATATTACTTCAACCAAGTGGTAAAATATGCAAAAAATCAAATAAATATGCAATCAAACATGCAAATGCAACAACTAACAAGGAAAATAAACCATTGGTGTTGAGATAGAAGAGTAACTAACCCATGGAGATCGGTATCGACCTCTCCACACTTAAAGGTTGCACCGTCCTCGGTGCATGCTAAGATGTGCAAGTGGACGGGTTGTGGTTCCTCAGCTGGGGCTCTTTTTGTTCCTTTCCTTGCCGGTGGTTTGGGAGTAGCTTTCTCTTTACCTTTCTTGGTGGCCATCCATGGTGGGTTGTCTCCCACCTAGCACTTTTAGTTAAAGTCCTTAAGTTGGACACTTGGTGAGCTCCCTGTTATGGTGGCTTGTGCTTGAACTCATCCAAGAATCTCCACCAATGTTTGTATCTCCAGTAACCTCCGAGGTCCCAAACTAGGCATGTAAAGCCCTTAAGAAGCTTCAAATAGATTCTTAGGCTCCCGGAGTGACAAATGTCAGAGCAGATTCCAGGATCCCAAATCTTGCTTTTACACCCATTTTTATTGGGATTTGTATTTTTCCAGCCGGGTGATAAGTAATTTGAATTCTCACTGCAGCTTCCAAACAGCTTCCTAGACCCATTCAATTGAGATCTACACCAACCTTTGCGTTTAAACTTAAAGCTTCCAACCATAATGAACCTTGCAGGACAATTCTTACGACTGACCATCTTCTTCTTACTCTTAATGCCACAAAGAGCTTTAAGTTGACCATCCATCTCCAGTAGCCCATATTCAAGTGGAATTAGAAAGCTAAGGGATATGAATTTTACCCACTTGAATGTTGTGAAGGATGATGTCAACTTAGGGGGAGGGGTCTCTAAAAACTTTGGCAAGGTGATTTCAAGCTCCACTCCCTTGTGCTCTTTGACAACTTCCACCTCTTTGCAAGCTTCTTCAATTTCAACCTCTTCCTCTTGGTAGCTTTCTTCCAATTCAATCTCTTCTTCATTACTTACCAAGGGCATGGGAGGTTGTGCTTTTTCTTCTTTACTCTCCATCTCTTGACCAACCTCTTCCAAGCCTTCAACTATGATATGCCCTGGAGGTTGTACACCTTCCTTAACATCAAATGCAACCGTCTTGGAAGGAGGTTTTATGTCTTGACTTTCCCATGGAGGTTCAGCATCTCCCAAGTCTTCAACCAATTCTTCTTCTTCAATAATTACAGCTTCCTCCACTTGTTCCAGTACAAAGTCATACTCCGTACTGTCCACTGGAGTTTCTAGTATCTCCTTCATGCTACGTTCTTCATTAGATTGTCCACATGAAGCCATGGGGGTTCCTTGAGTGTCCGAACGTCGGGAAGCTAATTGATTTATTGCTTGATTCAATTGGTGAAGGGTTGCAAGAAATTGTTCCACTGTTTTCTTATGACGATCTGTTGATTCTTGTTCCGCTTGGGTATCATAAGTAGGACCATAAGGCTCTTGGATTGATGGATATGGATATGGTGCATATAGAGGTGGTGATTCTTGGGAGTAATTGGGTTGGAATTGGGGTGGTTCTATATATGGTTCATATGGTTCATAAGGTGGTTGGTATGGTGGATGTGGGTTAGGATCATATGAAGGTGAATGGTGGTAGTTGGCTTGTGAGTGTGGTGGTTCAAAGTTGTGTTGAGGAGGTTCAAAGGCATATGATGGGGGTCCATCATATCTATCATCTTGGTATGCCCCCTGGAATGGCTCTTGACTATAGTAATTTGGTGGATGTTGGTTGTCACGGAAGGGTCTACCATAACTACTGTCTTGGTATGCATTGTGGAATGGTCTTTGTCTGTGGTACTGTGGAAGGTGTTGTTGCCGGAAGGGTTGATCAGATCCTCGTGGCTCCTTCCATCTCTGATTGTTTTGACCTTGATGCATGTTCCTGTTATAATTTCCATTCCTTGCAACAACATTGGAACCAAACTCAAAGCGAGAGGGGTGAGAACTCATAGTTAGTTAATAAAAAATTTAAAAACAAAAATAAAAGCAAATTTGAAATTCACATTTTTGAATTTGAAAATTAAAATTTGAATTTTTGAACTTTTAAATTTGAAATTTGAAGTTTAAAATTTGAAAATTTAAAATTTGAATTTTAAATTTTGAAAATTGAATTTTTAAAATTGAAAATTGAAAATAGATTTTTTTTAAATAAGATAGGATAAGATAAAAAATTTTTAAATAAAAATCTGAAATTTTTTTTTTTGAAAAATATTTACAATAACCAATAATAAGGCACACGTTTGCAATTCCCCGGCAATGGCGCCATTTTGAAAGAACTGAAGATTGATGGTTTAGAAGTTATAGTAAACTCTCGTTGCAAGTATAGTTACTAAATCAAGCAATCAACCTTTCTTAAAAACGTTTTGGTTGTCATAAGTAACAAACCCCTTTAAAATTGATAACCGAGTATTTAAACCTCGGGTCATCTTCTCAAGAAATTGCAGGGAAGTATGTTCTTATTATTGGTTATGAGTCTTGTAAATTGGGGGTTTTGAAAGTAAGAGACAAGTAATTTAAAATAACAAGTCGTTAAAATAATAACTAATAAAGCTCTTGACAAAGTATAAGAACTGGAAGTCCTATCCTGGTTATCCTTATCAATTGTGATGAGAATTGGATTTTTCCTCCACCTTATTAACCTCTAACTATGAAGGTAAGTTAAATGGATGAATTAATTTCTTTGAATCCTCAAGTCCTAGTCTTTCCTTGGGAAAGGCTAGAGTTAGTGGAACTCGATTTAATTCTTGAAGAATTCTAATTTTCAATTAGCACCTCGAGTTTGATAACTCAAGCGTCACCAATTACTTAACCAAAGTCAAAAGGAAGAAAATATCTAAATTAAATTAACAGCATCCATATAAATAAAGCAAAGCAAAATTAAATCTGAAAATACCTCAAATTGCATTAATAAAGGAAATCAAATCTAAACATAAAGAGTTCATAAACTAAATTGATAAAATAAATAAAAGGAACATTGAACCTGAGAAGAAGTTGAAAATCTAAATCCTTTAAGAGGAATCCTAATCCTAAATCCTAAGAGAGAGGAGAGAACCTCTCTCTCTGAAAACTACATCTAAATCCTAAAATTGTGTGTTGTGAGCTGATGATCATGAATGAATACATTCCTCCACTTTATAGCCTCTAATCTGTGTTTTCTGGGTCGAGAACTGGGTCAGAAATAGCCCAGAATTCGCTGGTTGCGAATTCAAACACGCTGATTTTTGCCACGACAACGTGGCCGCATGGGGCACGCGTTCGCGTCACCTAGCATCAGAGAAACTATGGAATATTATATATCAAATCGAAGTCCCAGATGTTAGCTTTTCAACGCAACTGAAACCGCGTCGTTTGGATCTCTGTAGCTAAAGTTATAGCCGTTTGAGTGCAAAGAGGTCAGGTTGGACAACTTAGCAATTTCTCCAACTTCTTGTATTCCTTCCACTTTTGCATGCTTCCTTTCCATCCTCTGAGCCATTCCTGCCCTGTAATCTCTGAAATCACTTAACACACATATCAAGGCATCTAATGGTAATAAGAGATGATTAAACATAGGCAACTTAAGGCCAAAGAAGCATGTTTTCAATCAAAGCACATAATTAGGAAGGCAAATGTAAAACCATGCAAATAGTATGAATAAGTGGGTAAAGAGTTGATAAAATCCACTCAATTGAGCACAAGATAAATCATAAAATAGTGATTTATCAAACTTCTCAGCAGAATCCTTTACAGTTCTCGATTCCCATGGAGGTTCAGCGTCTCCTAAATCTTCAACCACTTCTTCCTCTACAACTATTATGGCTTCCTCCATTTGTTCCAATACAAAGTCATGCTCCTCATTGTCCACCGAAGTTTCTAGTGTCTCCTTCATGCTACGCTCTTCTTTTGATTCTCCATATGTAGCCATGGGAGTACTTTGAGTGCTCTGATGTTGAGAAGCTAATTTATTTACTACCTCGATTAAGGCAGTAGTGAGTTCCAGTATGTCCCTTTGCATCTTCGCTTGCCCTTGAAGAAGAACATGAAGTTTGTCATCCATTGGAGATTGGGGTGGATGTGAGGGTTCATTGGTTGGGGGAGAGGGTTCATAATAAGAATGTGGTGGTTCTTGGGAGTAATTGGATTGGAATTGTGGTGGATAAGGGTCATATGGTGGTGAATGGTGAAAAGGAACTTGTGAGTGTGGTGGTTTAAAGCTATGTTGAGAAGGTGGTTCATAAGCACAGGGTAGAACTTGTTGGTAACCATAACGGGATCTACCATATCTATCAGCTTGGTATGCATTGTAGAATGGTCGTCGTCTGCGATACTGTGGAGGGTGTTGTTGCCTAAAGGGTTGATCAAGTCCTCGTGGCTCCATCCATCCTTGATTGCTCTGACCTTGATGCATATTCCTGCTATAGCTTTCATTTCCTTCAATAATATTAGAACCAAACTCAAAGCGAGAGGAGTGAGAACTCATGGTAGCTAATAAGAATAAAAAATTGAAAACAGAAACAAATAAACAAGCAGAAGAAAAATGTTTACAATAACCAATAATAAGGCACACGTTTACAATTCCCCGGCAACGGCGCCATTTTGACGAATCGGACTTCCTGTCGGTAAAGAAATTCACAAAGAATAAAAGTAATTGCGTTGTAAGTATAGTTTCTAAACCAACAGAAAATCCTTTCGTACAAAAGTTTTGTTTGTCACTTAAGCAAACCCACTAAAATTGATAACCGAGTATTTAAACCTCGGGTCGTTTTCTCAAGGAATTGCAGGGAGGTATGACTTATTATTAGCTATGGAAAAGGTAAAACTTTGTTTTGGGTTTTTAAAATAAGGAACAAGTAATATAAAATAACAAGTCGTTAAAATAATAACTAATAAAGTTCTTGGCAAGGTACGAAAATTTCGAAGTCCTATCCTAGTTATCCTTATCGATGGTGATGAGAATTGAGTTTTAATCCCACTTAGTTAACCCTTACTAAGCAAAGGAAAGTCAAGTGGACTAATTAGTTTGATCCTCAAGTCTAGTCAATTCCTAAGAAAGGACTAGAGTTAGTGGAATTCAATTCAATTAGCAAAAATAACAATTATCAATCACGATGAGTTTGATAACTCAAGAGTCTCCAATTAATCAATTAAAGCCAAGAATATAAAAAGCTAACTAAGAATCATAAATCTAAAATACCTCAATTGCATTAATAATAGAAAATTAATCTAAACATAAAGAGTTCATAAGCCAAATTGGTAACATAAGTCAGATACGAATAAAAGCATTAGAATAAATAAAAATATAAAAGGGATATTGAACTTGATAAAGAGTTGAAATCCTAAATCCTTTAAGAGGAATCCTAATCCTAAAACCTAAGAGAGAGGAGAGAACCTCTCTCTCTCTCTCTCTAAAACTACATCTAAAAATCTAAAATTATGAATGTATATCTCCCTTTTGATTCCTCCATTCTCTGGCTTATATTCTGTGTTTCTGGATTCAGAATTGGGCCGAAAAAGAGTCCAAAAATCGCTGGGGGAGTTTTCTGCAGATTCTGCACGTGGCGTCTGTCACGCGTCCGCGTAGGTCACGTGGTCGCGTCATCTGGAGTTCTGCTCTTCCACGCGGTCGCATCGGTCACGCGTACGCGTCATTTGCGTTCTGCTCAAGGCACGCGTCCGCGTCAGTCACGCGTTCACGTCGCTGCCTTTTCGCGCTGGGCACGCAGCTGCGTCGTCCATGCGTTCGCGTCGCTGCCCTTTTCTTCAAAACTCCATTTTTGTGCTTTTCTTCCAATTTTGTATGTTTCCTTCTTGTTCTCTAAGCCATTCCTGCCTTGGGAGATCTGAAAATACTTAACAGACAAATCACGGTATCGAATGGTAATAAAGGGTGATTAAAATTAATATTTTTTAAGCATAGGAAACATGTTTTTCACATATATCACATAATAAGGAAGGGAAAGTAAAACCATGCAATTTACATGAATAAGTGGGTGAGGGATTGAATAAATCACTTGAATTGGACACAAAATATATCATAAAATATGGGTTTATCAGGCATCAGCTACTGCCTCACTTCCGTGACTAGACTCCAGGGCTGCAGCATCCGTCGCTCGAGTCAGCGTTGCCGTGGATGCCGGCTGCTGAGCAGTCGGAGGCAGCGTTGCCGCCATGGACGGAGGCACATAGCTGGGGTTAGGAACCATGATGAATGGCTGGTCTGCTAAACTCGCAACCTGTGGCGTCACCGGCATAGTTTAAGTAGAGGGAGAGGATCCAAAAGTCTCGGGGGTATCGAAAGAAATCCTCCCTCTACCCCGACCACGGCTATGACCACGATTAGCAGCCTGATTCGCAGCACCTCTGCCTATTGACATGTCTGTAAATAACAGTCATCAACACAACAATTAACACCATTAGACAATTCTAAACACTTCAACAATTCAAGAACTAATGTATTGAATCCAATCTAACTTAATCAACCTAAATCCACTAAGATTAGAAAACTAATCCTGAACTAACTTTGAATCTAATTCAAAATTGAAAGTGAAATTCTAATCAAACCTAAACTAAATTAAACTAAAATTAAAAAATTAGCAAACAATCTCAGCAACAATTTCTCAGCAAAACAGTTATCAATGCAGCAATTAACACAATTAGACAATTCCAAATACTTCAACAATTCAAAACCTAATGTATTAAATTTCACCTAACTTAATCAACCTAAATCTACTAAGATTAGAAAACTAATCCCGAACTAACTTTGAAACTGATTCAAAATTAAAATTGAATTTCTACCAAACATAAACTAAATTAAACAAAAATTAAACAATTAGCAAACAATCTCAGCAACAATTTCTCAGCAAAATAGTTATTAACACATGAAATAACAAAATTAGTGAATTCCAAACAATTCAACAATTCAAAATCTAATGTATTGAATCTAACCTAAATTAATCAAACTAAATTACAAACTCTGAACAAATTCAAATTACAAACCCAAGAATCACAATATCATGCTTAATTACGTATGAACCAAGAGAAATCCTAATAAAAAAAAATTCTAATTTTACTTTAAATCAACCTAACAGCAAAAAGTAGTTTAACTAAACCAAATTACTAACGAAAAATTAAAATATAATTAAACCATAATAAATTTAAAATAGAGAAGATTAAATTAGAAATTGACAAAATCCTAAAACCAACTTCAGAGCAAGAAGATTGGAGCAACGGTGGAGGTGGAGGTTGCGGTGGTGGAGGTGGCTTGCTGGAGTGCACCTCGGTGAAGAGAGCAGCGGATGTCGTAGTAGTGGAGGCTTGGCTTGCAGTTGAGGTTTTGCTTCCTCAAATCCACGTGGAGTGTTGAGCGTGGCCAACGGCGGAGGTTTTGGCTCGTCGAGAACGGTGGAGCGACAGTGGCTGTGACGGGAGGGGGCAGAGAACCGGCAATGAAGGTGGAGGCAGTGATGTGAGAGAAAGGGTGGTGATGAAGAGAGAGAAGGAAAAATCCAAAATGGGGGAGACGAAGGTTTGCACTATCATTTAGGGCACGATTACCGTCATTAAAAGTCGACGGTAACATTTTTCGTGTGCCCAAAACGCAGCGTTTCACTAAACAAGGTTACCGTCAGATTTACCCACCGGTAAATTCAACGGTAGTGGGGCGCGCCGTAATTTATTTTTTCCCGCCAAATTCGACAGCAAACTTGCCACTAACATCCGACGCTAAATCTGACGATAAATCCGATGATACTCAACATTTTTCTTATAGTGGTGGTTATTGGTTAGATTAGTAGTGGATATTGTGTCATGTTCACAACGAATTACTCAACTTGAAACTCAGCTACAATACTCTATCACAGATGAGATCAATGCAGGCATTGTCCCAATTTAGACTATAGAGGAAGTTCTGAATATGACTTAGGTGAGGTTGTTATATAACTACTTAGTTAAGTGAATATGTTTTAACTAATTTGGAAGCAATTTGTTAGGAAACCTCCTACTAGATTTTTGGGAATATTATATGTCTGGAGGTTGGTAAGGATGACTGGTCATATACGTCGTATAAGTCATGCCCAAAAAAGATTGTAGAGAGTAAAGATAGGTATTAGGGTGAATATTGTTGGGATGTAGGCTGAAGGCTATGCTGTGGTTAGTCGTTATGAGAGCTATTACTATTTTCTTTTTATTAACCTGTTATTAATATTATTAGCTATTAATAGTAGTACACTTTGAGTGTAGCTGCAGGTAGTGTTGCTAGATTCTTAAAAGATAGATTCTTTTGAGATGTTGCTGTAGGTATTGGTGCACGAATTGTGAATCACACTTTTTACAACTCGTACCACTAACCAGCAAGTGCACTGGGTCGTCCAAGTAATACCTTACGTGAGTAAGGGTCGAATCCCACGGAGATTGTTGGTTTGAAGCAATCTATGGTTACCTTGCAATTCTTAGTCAGGAAGTCAATTATATTTATCAGTTGAATTGCGAATGAACAAGAGAGCATGGGTTAAAAGTTACTTGTTATGCAGTAATGGAGAATATGTTGGAGTTTTGGAGATGCTTTGTCTTCTGAATCTCTGCTTTCCTCTGTTCTCTGATTCACGCACGCACATCCTTCTATGGCAAGTTGTGTGTTGGGGTATCACCGTTGTCAATGGTTACATCCCCTCCTCTTGTGAAAATGGTCCAAATGCTCTGTCCCAGCACGGCTAATCATCTGAGGTTCCCGATCATGCTGGAATAGGATTCACCCTCCTTTTGCGTCTGTCACTACGCCCAGCACTCGCGAGTTTGAAGCTCGTCACAGTCATTCAATCCCTGAATCCTACTCGGAATACCACAGACAAGGTTTAGACTTTCCGGATTCTCATGAATGCCGCCATCAATCTAGCTTATACCACGGAGATTCTGATTAAGGAATCTAAGAGATATTCATTCAATCTGATGTAGAACGGAGGTGGTTGTCAGACACACGTTCATGGATTGAGGAAGGTGATGAATGTCACTGATCATCACCTTCTCCATAGTTAGGCGCGAATGGATATCTTAGATAGGAACACGCATGTTTGAATAGAAAACAGAAATACTTGCATTAATTGATTGAGACACAGCAGAGCTCCTCACCCCCAACAATGGAGTTTAGAGACTCATGCCGTCAAATAGTACAAAGTTTTGATCTAAAATGTCATGAGATACAAAATAAGTCTCTAAAAGTTGTTTAAATACTAAACTAGTAGCCTAGGTTTACAGAAATTGAGTAAACTATAACAGATGGTATAGAGATCCACTTCTGGGGCCCACTTGGTGTGTGCTGGGGCTGAGACTTAAGCAATTCGCGTGCATAAGGCCATTTTGGGCATTCAACGCCAGGTTTGGATCCCTTTCTGGCGTTGCACTCCAACTTTTAATCCTTTTCTGGCGCTGGACGCCAGAATTGGGCAGAGAACTGGCGTTGAACGCCAGTTTACGTCATCTATCCTTGAGCAAAGTATAGACTATTATATATTTCTGGAAAGCCCTGGATGTCTACTTTCCAACGCAATTGGAAGCACGCCATTTCGAGTTTTGTAGCTCCAGAAAATACACTTTGAGGGCAGGGAGGTCAGAATCCAACAGCATCAGCAGTCCTTTTTCAGCCTGAATCAGATTTTTGCTCAGCTCCCTCAATTTCAGCCAGAAAAATACCTGAAATTACAGAAAAATACACAACTCATAGTAAAGTCCAGAAATATGAATTTTTCCTAAAAACTAATGAAAATAAACTAAAAACTAACTAAAACATACTAAAAACTATATGAAATTAACCCCAAAAAGCGTATAAAATATCCGCTCATCAGGTATAGACTATAAGTAATTGTCACTGATGGAACTGGTTGTATTAAGCTTCTTGTGTGGAATAAGGAGGCAAAGCAAATGGTGAAAAAGGATGCTGATAAAATGAAGGAGATATATGTAAGTCAAGTATAACTTATTTAAAATTTCTCTGATAATGTCAACTATGTATGTTTCAGTGACAAAATTGCCACTGTGCATGTAAAAAAATGGGAAAAAAGAAATTCATACCCTAAATGTTGAGAGACCATAATTGACAAAAGGTTCTTATGCAAATTGAACATTACATACAAGAATATAAATATTGTCGATGGAGTGTACATAGTCACCAAGCTTTCGGATGACGAGTGCCTCACGTCCAGTTTTAGGTGTGCCAATTCTTGTGATGCTTTTGTAAGTATGGTTTATCTAAGTATTATTAAACCTCAAGTTTGTTCTTGAGGTTACTATTATAAAAACTAATGCGATGCAAAAATTTATGTTGTTGCTTTCAATCTTCTCAACTGCTAACTAATTACACTATAACTGAGACTAGGGGTGTTCAAAACCGATCCAAACCGAACAAAATTGACCAATCGAATCGAAAAAAATTAAAAACCGAAAAATAAAAAAATTACGTTTTGTTATTTTTCATACGGTTCAGTTCGATTCTGACACTAAAATCCCAACAGAACCGAACTGGTTCACATAAAAACCCTAATAAAACCAACCCCCAACACATAACCTAGCGCAGTGCCGCTCTCACTCTCTAACGAAGAAGTCCTATCCCAGCGCCGAAATCCTTCCTCCTCTCACCTTCCACACTCCACAATAGACAACATTGTTGTCCTCCACAAAACGGTCACTAGACAATACCCTTGCGGTGGCCCTTCCTTGTCGCACTTCCCTCTTCTCAGTGCGGTCCTCTCTCCCTTCCTTCCTCCTCGGTCGTCGTTCTTCCCTCGTCGTCTCCTCCATGCCGTGTCTCTTGATGTACCAGGAGGCAGGAGCTGCCGTTGTCTTCGCGCACAGCAGCCACCGAATCAGAAATGGAGCCTCTGAGTCAAGTATTAAATTTCTGTTCAATGTATTTGTTGCTGATTGTTGTTCAATGTTCCATGTATTTGTTGTTGATTTTTTGAAATTGCTAGTTATTTTATTTTGTTGTGTTTCTGCTTCTATTTTTCTAATTATTTGTTCAACGTATTTGTTGTTAATTTTTTGAAGTTGCTAGTAATTTTATTTTATTGTGTTTTTACTTTTGTTTTTTTAATTATTTGTTTAGTTTATTTGTACAATATATTTGTTGCTGGTTGTTGTTCAATGTATTTGTTGTTGATTTTTTAAAATTGCTAGTAATTTTATTTTGTTGTGTTTTTGCTAGTGTATATGTTTAATGTATTTGTTGTTGATTGTTGTTTAATGTATTTGTTTATGCAGTTTGATATCAGTTCAAGTAAAAATATGGACAACCCTGTAAGAACAATAGGAGTTGCACCCAAAACTTGTTCTTGAGGAGCTCATTGAGGATTTGGAGAAATTGAAATTAGGTATGGTCAAGTTTTGATTGATAATTTTCTTTATTATCTTTGAATAATTTTTAATCTAGTTTTTATTTATATATATTGTTTGTTATGATTGTTCATTGTTTTATATGTTTTGTAGAAGTTGCACCCACTTCTGATCCTAATGAAGAAGATTTTGGTGTTGAGTACATCTTGTCATGATATGAATTGTTCTCTTTAATATTAGAATGTATAACTAGATTACAATATTTTTCTACTAGTGCTATATTATTATTATTATTGTTCTTATTATGTATTTGCCTTTTGATTTTAGGTTGGTTTTCTTAAAGAAGTTTCACTATTTCACTGGAGAGGACACCAAAACATGGTTATCTTTTGCTGGAAATTTATTTTTATTTTTTGTTGTGTTGATTATTGAACTTTTAATGACTTTAATTGTCGTATTTTAATTTCTTTTGTCGTTGAATTTCATTGGATCAAGACTTTTGTTAGTTATTGTGTATTTGTGTTTTATGATTTCAATGTTATGATTTTGTGAAATAGTATGACAAGTTTTTGTTTGAATTGATTGAAAAAATTGAACAAACCGAACCAAATCAAACCAATTTCAATTGGTTTAGTTTAGTTTAGATGGTTTCAATAAAAAAATCGAACCGCAATTTAATTAAATGATTGGATCGAATGATTTTTTTTCTAAAAAATCAAACCATACCACACCGCGGATACCCCTAAATGAGACGGATAAAGATAGCTCCCACCATGCTGTAGTTTGTCTTTCCAAGATAACAAGTATATTTCTAAGCTTTCTATGTCAAATGTTTCATATAAAGTAGAAGTTCTTTAGGAAGAGAAAGTTTATTGCATACAAACTAATAATCTAAGCTCATGTGAGTCAAAGGATTCTGCTGTGAAAAGCAATGGTGACAGCTGTTACAAAACTCTAGTGAAGTGATCATCCCTGCTACAAGTGATGTCTACACAGGATAGCCTCCTGTCTTTATAGATGTTCAGATCTCAATCAACAAAACATTTAACTGTAATGCTAGAAAAAACAAGATCGAATGAAAACTATGTATTACAAGTATGTTGTAGAGGTATTTATTAGGAAACTGAGGTTATTAGACATAAGTTTCAACCAGCATGGTTTAGTAGGTTGTACTTAAAGTTTGGCATAGTTAAAATTATGTAATAGGTCTATCTGATCTCTCCTGAAGTCAGTATCAATGTATAAGACTCTAAAGCAAACTACTCAATTAAATTATGTAGCACTTTCGTTGTTATTGATTTGTAGAGTTGTATGTCACAAAAATCTGCAATCCTTTAATTAATTGTAATGCAAAGATTAAATATTTAAAGTAATTTTTTTTAATCAATTAATCATAGACAAAATGGAGGTGGTGACCATTGTGTGAGCTTGATGTTTATAGACAGTGAGTTCATGGTCCTAATAACTTTCGATCATGACAATCTGATCTTTAAAGACCTTTTTTTGTTGAGACTTAGATCTCTGACAATGGGATATTGGACAAGAAATTAAGTAAGGTGTCTTGCAATTAATCAATAAGACCACCTCTTCAAATGTCATAGGTCTTCACAATTAATCAACATGTAAGATATAACACTCTTCGCTCATGAAATAACTACATTTAAAAATAATCATAATAAAATTATTGAATTTAACTGTCTTTGTTTATGAAATAACTACATAGAAAAATATTCATTTATTTTCTATGAAAAACAATTATGTTTTGTACAATTAAAATAGTAGGATATGATATTTTAGTAAAATCTTCAAAGTATATTCCTAAATTTGTAAACCCACTTTTTTTATTAGATCAAATCAATTTTACAATATATATTCCTAAATTCAGTAAAATCTTCAATATATATTCCAAAAATACTTTGAAATAGCAATTAAGTAAAATCTTCCATATATATTCCTAAAACTATAAGTCCTCTTTTTAAATAAAATCAAGTCAGATTTACAACATATATTAGTGAAGTGGGTAAACAACTCTTCAATATTCATTTGATCTAAATTTTTATGACAAAATTTGAATAAATATTTAGAAAATATATAAAAAAAATCAAACTTAAAGTTTAATCTCTAGCTTTTTTAATTTTTAAATAAAATTTGTAAGCAAAATTATATCAAATTTACAATATATCTTCGTAAATTGGGTTAAATCTTTAATATATATTCCTAAAATACTAGAAAGCTAACTACCTATTAGACCCCTAAAAATTTAGGTGCGAAAAAAAAGGTTTTTGAACAACAAAACAGCTCCTAAACAACTTTAAAATACGACGAAAATAAGTAATAAATATTATATTTGTTTAAGTGACAAAAAAATTATCGTATTTAGTGTAGATGACATATTCATTTGATTTGAATTTTTGTGACCACCTTTAAATAAATGTTTAAAATATGCACAAAAAAATTCAGAATAAAATTTTAAAAAATCACTAGCAAAATAAATAAATAAAGAAAACCACTTGCCAAAAAAAAACACTAAAATTTATTTGTAAAGTTAAGATTTTTTTCTAATAATATTTACAAAATATTATATCAAAATCTGATCTCTTAATTCTTTTTTCCAGAACCACTAGCAATTTACTCAATACTACAATATGACAATTAAGTAAAACCTTCAATATATATTCCTAAAATTATAAAGCCACTTTGCAATAAGATTAACCTTCAATATATATTCCTAAAATTATAAACCCACTTTGCAATAAGATTAAGTCAAATTTACAATAGAGTTATTTTCTGCATACAAGTCATTTTTTATACAAGTCCTTACAAGTCATTTAGATTTACGTGCGCATGTTATTCATCATGTCACTGCTGCACGTTCTTCTTCTTCTCCGTCGTCATCATTTTTCTCATTTGTTATTGTCGTCATTAACACCACCACCACCTCCTCCTCCTCCTCCTCCTCCTTTTTTCATGAAATTTCTTCTCCTCCTTCCTTTTCATCCTTCTCCTCCACCATCAGTTATCTCGTTGTTAAAGATAATGAATAATTTAAGTTCAGATTGTCAATTGAACTAGAATGAAATTGATTATTATTTTGAATCTAATCAAGTGGCTGATGTGTGGTTCAATTCTAGTTAATTTTTCGTTAGTAGTTTATTATTCTGTAGGTGAATAATATTCATTGTTGATAGTTGGAATTGAATGTAATGTAAAAGTTCTATATTAGAGGAAATATTTTTCTGTATTTATAGCAAATTTGGATGTAACACGAAGATATTTGGGTATAACACGAAGATATTTGAGTGTATTGGTTAAGAATTTTCGGTGTATGTGTGCTAATAAGTTCTGCATAATTCAAAACTCTTCTTCTCCTTCATCTTCATCTTCTGTTGCTTCTTCTTCTTCTTTTTCATCATCATCATCATCACCATATTTTTTTCTTATTCATCTTTTTTTTCTTGTTTTATCTTCTCAAGTTTCTTCTTGTTTTAATCTTTTAATAAAAACAAAAATAAAAAAATCAAACAAAGAAGAAGAAACAGATAATGATACAAAATTACTTAGAAGATGATAAGCTTACATTCATTCAACTAAAAGAAAGAAAGAAATAATAGAAAAAGAAGAAGAAAAAATGCAGCATTAGAGGAAATATTTTTCTATATTTGCAACAAATTTGGGTATAACACGAATATATTTGGGTGTAACACGAAGATATTCGAGTGTATTGTTTAAGAATTTTCGGTGTATGTGTGCTGATAAGTTCTGCATAATTCAAAACTCTTCCTCTTCCTCCTCCTCATCTTCTGCTATTTCTTCTTCTTTTTTTCATCATCATCACCATTATCACCATCTTCTTCTTTTTTTTCTTATTCATCTTTTTTTTTATTTTACCTTCTTAAGTTTCTTCTTGTTTTAGTCTCTTAACAAGAATAAAAACAAAAAAAATCAAACAAAGAAGAAGAAGAAACACATAATGCTACAAAATTACTTGGAAGAGGATGAACTTATATTCATTCAACTAAAAGAAATAAAGAAATAAGGAAAAAAAGAAGAAGAAAAAATGCAGTATTAGAGGAAATATTTTTCTGTATTTGCAGCAAATTTGGATGTAACACAAAAATATTTGGGTGTAACACGAAGATATTTGAGTGCATTGTTTAAGAATTTTCGGTGTATATGCGCTGATAATTTCTGCATAATTCAAAACTCTTCCCCTTTTTCCTCCTCATCTTCTACTGGTTCTTCTTCTTCATCTTTTTATTTCATATTCACTTAATTCTTTTTGGGAGGAAAAAATCAGACAAAGAAAAAAATACATAATGTTGCAAAATCAATAGAAAGAGGAGGAGGAAAAAGAATGCAGCAACAACAACATTAATAAAAAAAAGATGATGAAGATGAAACACGCGAAGAAAAATGAGGAGAAACGCAAAGAAGAAGGAGAAGAAAAAGAAAGAGGAGGAACGCGGGATACAAAGAGGAACAACGTGATTCGCACGCTTCATGTAAGTGACTTGCATGACTTGTATGCCAAAAAGACTTGTATGTGTAGCAGTACTCCAATAGAGTTATATTCATAACTTGGGCAAAGTCTTTAATATATATTCCTAAAATACTAGAATATGACAATTAAGTAAAATCTTCAAGATATATTACTAAATTTATAAACCCACTTTTTCAACAAACAAAATTAAGTATAATGTTTGAGTAGAATTTTCAATATATATTCCAAAAATAGTATAGTATAACGATTAATTCAATTGTTGAAGATATATTCATAAATTAGACAATATAAATTCCAATTTCATTTAAAATTGGGTTCGATACATTAGTATTAATCAGAGTAACTAACATGACATATTGAAACTATATATGCCTAATCTGAACTATATTAAGTAGTTGTTAACAACTCTATTAGCTAAGTGTATTAGCTGTGAAAAATTATGTATTTTGAATAATGTACTGGAAATAATTTGGCATTGTAAAACACTGTTAGTATATCTACATGGGTACAAATACTTAATATATTGAAGATATCATCAATTAATATAATAAATATGTAACACCCTTATTATCAGAATATCACGCTTCCGGCTGCACCATTCTGATAGCGAGGATATTACGACGACTTCTATATACTTAATAATAAAATAGGAGCCTTTAACTCAAAATCGTATCGCTGTTTTCTTTGAAAAACCGAAAGTTCTTTTTCTTTTTACAAATATGTATATATAAACAACTATATATATATATATATATAATCATTTTAAAGAATTTATTTAATATGTTATAATT